>NC_133824.1:63466582-63626832 GCF_047830755.1 Zonotrichia albicollis | reverse complement strand
CCCTCAGCCCCACATCCAGCAGAGTTTGGAACACAAACCCTGTGAGGAAGCCCTGAGGGAGCTGGGGGTGCTCAGCCTGCAGAAAAGGAGGCTCAGGGCTGTCCCCATCACTCTGCACAGCTCCTGGAAGGTGCCTGTGCTCAGCTGGGGCTGGGCTCTGTCTGCAGCAGCACTGACACAGCCAGAGCACACAGCCTTGGGCTGTGCCAAGGAAATTCAGGTTGGAGAGCAGGAAAAGTTTTTACAGAAAGGGTGATTAATTTCTGGAATGGTGCCCAGGGAGGTGGTGCAGTCCCCATCCCTGGGTGTGTTTAACAAAGCCTGGATGTGGCACTGGGTGCCAGGGCTGAGTTGAGCTGTTGGGGCTGGGTTGGACTCAATGGTCTTGGAGGTCTCTTCCAACCTGGGCATTCTGTGACTCCATGAATTCAGAGCTTCCCCAGTTCAGTGCAATCCTGCAGCCTGAAATCTGTGTCCAGAGAGGAGCTCACCTCTAGCAGCCAGTGCTGGGCTATTGCAGCAGCTCCTGAGGCAGGGTGAGGTTGGCTCTGTGTCACAGCCCAGCCCTGACAGCCACACACAGGGCCAGGCTGCAGCCTGCATGGCCCTGGCTCCTGTCACACATCAATCCCACCTATGGGAAGCAACCCACACGTCATTTTTATACAGCAATTAAACCTGGATTCCCATTTATTAAACTGGATTAAAAAGCATTTTTACAAGCTCTAATTTTTACAAGCTAATGGGCCTTAAGCACCTTTAATTACAGCCTGGGCAGCATCCATTTCCCTGCTCAGAGTCTCCAAGGTAGCTGAGTTCCTCTGAGCAGCACCAGAGCTGTGCCAGTGCAGTATGGGCATCCCAGAGCTGTGCCAGTGCAGGATGGGCACCCCAGAGTTGTGCCAGTGCATCCCAGAGCTGTGCTAGTGCAGTATGGGCATCCCAGAGCTGTGCCAGTGCACCCCAGAGCAGTGCCAGTGCAGGATGGGCACCCCAGAGCTGTGCTAGTGCACCCCAGAGCTGTGCCAGTGCAGGATGGGCACCCCAGAGCTGTGCCAGTGCACCCCAGAGCTGTGCCAGTGCACAATGAACACCCCAGAGCTGTGGGGATGCAGCTCTCCTCCCCCAGAGCCTGGGCTGATGCAGGGAGCCTGCAGGTCAGGATATTGGGGTGGTTTGAGGCAGGCAGCCTGCTGGAAGATAATGGAGCTGCTGCTGCTCTCCTCCCAGCTCCAGCAATGCTGGGTCCTTTGGCAGGGCCAGAGCCCCCCAGTCTGAGCTGTGCTGGCCCAGGAGCAGCTCAGTCCCATTTCTCACGTCCTGGGCACTGCTCCCACAGCAGTAAGGCCAACAGCTCCTCAGTCACTGCACTAAACAGCGTGCACTGGGTGGGTTTGCTGTTTCCCACTCGAGCAGAGGTGCAATTTTGACCTGCAGCCTCTGGCTGCACCCAGGGAGGAGCAGTTGGCTCCAGCCCAGCAAAGGTCACCAGTGCCTGCCCTGTGCCCATCTCCCAGGGATTTCTGCTGCTCACAGTGACCCCGAGATGTGTTAAAGTCTCTTTTCCCAGCCTGGCAGTCAAAGAAGGAGTTCAGAGCTCTTCAGCTCTCGGTCTCAAGGTTGTTTATTGTTTCTGATCCATGAAATTCTTTCTCTGGCCTGCTGAGATCTGTCCAGCAGGTCAGACAGAGGCAGACTGACCGCCTTGGGGTGGTGTTATCTTTTTATACTAAAAACTACATGCACCCTATTTACCATAATTTCCCATTACCTACCACCTATGTTAGACAGTGAGTTTCTACCTTAAACCAATCTGAAAGTGCCACCATCACTCAGAAGATGGAGGCTAGGAAGAAGAAAGGAGAAGGACAAGGCACACCCAGATTCCTCCATCTTGGGACCCCAAGCCCCCTTTCTAAAAACCCCAAAAATCCATTTTTCACCCTGTGACAAACTAACTATTATTCTGCTTAAACTCTCTTGACTTGTAAATCTTCATATAAAGGTGGCAATTTGCTCCATGGGTCAAAATCAAGGCTCAGGGGTCCTGGGCTCTGTGCCAGGGTCTCTGAGTCTCCTGGCAGGGGCTGGAGCCCTCTAGGGCAGCCAGAGGGATGTCCTGTGTTCCAACACATCTCCGCAGGGATCTGGAAGTGCTGATTCCACTAAAAAACACACAAATGACCCAGAAACAAACAAGCAGGAGGTACCAGAAGCTGCTCTTTAAGGGGAGAGTTCCAGGGCAGGAATGGGAGAGCTGGGGCTGGGATGGCACAAGGAAAAGCTCCCTGGTGCCAGGCCAGGTGGGAAATGTCCCAAGGATGCACCTGGCTGGGTTTAAGGTCCCTGCCAAGCCTCAGCAGCCTGGGATGAGCCAGGACTGATGGAATTCAGCCTTGCCAGGCACGAGAGGTCTCTGATATATTTGATATTCACACAGTCCAGGAAAAACTGCTCTAGCCCTGTGTCTGCTCCTCCCCAGAGCACAGAAACCTCTGTTTTTCCCTTCTCCCCTAGTCAGCCACTTGCTAAGAGAAGCAATTTCCACTTGTACTTTTGACCCAGTGTATCTTAATCACCAAAGCAAACAGCCTCTTACAGCTTGTTTTATTCCTGCCATCTATTAATTTATTCTTAAAAGCCAGGCTCTCTCTGAGCCCCCTCTCCTGCACCTCTCAGCTCTTTAATGTGGAGATTGGAGAAGCTCTGCATCCCTGGGAGGGTCCCAGAGCTGTTTGCACACCTGGAGCAGCCTGGGGCAGTGGCAGGGGTCCCTGTGCATGGCAGGGGTGTGACCGTGTTCACAGGGATCTGAGGATGAGGGAAGAAATGTGCATCTGACTCCATGTTTCAGAAGGCTGATTTCTAATTTTATAATATATATTATATTAAAAATATACTAAAAGAATAGAAGAAATTATTTCATCAGAAGGCTGGCTAAGAATAGAATAAGAAGGAATGATAACAAAGGCTTGTGTCTCGGACAGAGTGTCGAGTTGGGCTGTGATTGGCCATTAATTAGAAACAACCACATGAGACCAATCACAGATGCACCTATTGCATTCCACAGTAGCAGATAACCATCATTTACGTTTTGTTCCTGAGGCTTCCAGCTTCTCAGGAGGAAAAACCCTAAGGAAAGGATTTTTCATAAAAGATGTCTGTGACACAGGGGTGGCATGGATGGGCTTTAATTTCCCTTCCAAACCACTCCAGGATTCCATGGCTTCAATGTTTCCTCCCCCAGCACCAGCAGATCAGCTGGTGGTTGGCCAGAGCTGTCAGGCCATGGATCTGATGGTTCTGCAGGGTCCTTGCAGGAGCACACTGATCAAGACAGCTTTAGATAAGAGCAGATAAAAAGCTGTTGACAGGAACAGGGAAATTCATTCCTGGTCAGAGCACTACAGGCCCAGATCCCCCTCCTTGCACGCACCCAGAGCAGTCTCTGCTCATTAGGGTCAAACAGCCCGAGATCAGAGCAGACAGGGGGAAAATGGACTGCAGGAGTGTCAGGCTGCACAGAGCAGGGCCAGGCAGGTCTGCCAGAGCAGCAGGATTGGGGCTGCAGCTGGAAATGAAAAGTTACCTGCTGCTTCCAGCCTGCCACCCTTGGGGAAGGGAGGGGAAGGGAATTTATAGAATTTGGGAAGGCTGCAAAAGGCAGCAGAGACAGCAGGACTGGGATTAGAGCTAAGCAGTAGCCATGACATTGGTCAGCAGAAAAATTCTGTAAAATGTAGAAAGGGACAAATAGAACAATGGTCTGTGTATTAACGCTTGGCTAGAATAACTCTCCAAGTTACAGAAAAGTTTATTTAGCAAGATATTAGGGAGTTCTAAACTTAACAATGGAGCTCTGTGCATTGTGTTTGAGAGCTCACAAGCAGGGATTGTATTTGAAATAAGCAAGCATTCTTTAACCAAAGGTACCTGTGCTTACAGTGGTTGGATGGAACTACTGTCAATGTGCTTTTGCTTTGTGTGATTGGTCACAAAACTCATAAAATGAGTTGTGACATTGAGTTCTGTGTCTGCTGCCTGGGATGTGAGCTGGTGGTATCTTCCCATTGCCATAGCCATGGAATGAGGCTGATGCTGGAAAATCAAACACCTCAAAGCATGTTCCCAGCAGCCCTGTCCTGTTGGGGATTTGTACAGAGGCCCCAAACTGGCAATAGGAGGGGGAGGGAATGGCAGAATCTGGAAGGAGGTGAGGCAGGGCTGCCCACCCTGATGATCCCCAGGGCATCCCTATAGGGGTACACACAACAGAGAGTGCTTTGGACCTCATTGGCATCAGGGATTTGATGAACAAAATGCCTTGGCAAGAACAAACAGAACTTTGGGGATTAAATGAAGATTGGAAGAAGATTCAATCAGAGGGGTTCACTTGTCACTATAGGACACGAAATAACACTACACAGACATGCTGCTGCTTTCAAGGTAAAAAAGGAAAATTATTTTCTGACTCCAACATTTACAGATTTCCAAGAGTGACAGTGGATTGCAGGGTGACAGTGCCACCTCTCCAACACTGGACAAACCAGCAGCCCATCAAATTTCTCCTCTTCCACAAAAGAATGCAAAACAATGAGGTATTTATAGAAAGTGTGTGAGAAAGTTCGCTACAAGGATGTAAACATCAGAAGGCTTAGGAAAACTTAAAAAAAAAAACAGGATGACAAGGGACAGTCATTTGTCATTC
This sequence comes from Zonotrichia albicollis, assembly GCF_047830755.1. Lineage (NCBI taxonomy): Eukaryota > Metazoa > Chordata > Aves > Passeriformes > Passerellidae > Zonotrichia > Zonotrichia albicollis. The sequence goes on along the minus strand of NC_133824.1, from coordinate 63,622,124 downwards.
ACTTCTTCACAGAGCCCCAAAAGGCTTCCAGATGAGCCCCTGGGAGTTGGGAGAGGCAAGCCTGTGAGGAAGGGCTGAGGCTGCTGCTCCTCAGTACCACAGTGGATTGTCGAGCAAATTGTATTCTATTTACCATCTGAATGGCAGTTGTCTTCTGTTCAGTGGGTAGTTTTCCTTATCTCTTCCACAACTGGGGAGACATTGCTGATAACAGCCATTGAATGTCCCCGCATGGCTGATAAGAACTACAGCATCCCATTGGGAGATGGGAGGAGCCAAGCATTCCTACCCGGATATAATCTGGAGATTCTGGAACACCAGCCAAGCATTCCTGCCTGGATATAATCTGGAGATTCTGGAACACCAGCTAAGCATTCCTGCCTGGATATAATCTGGAGATTCTGGAACACCAGCCAAACATTCCTACCTGGATATAATCTGGAGATTCTGGAACACCAGCCAAGCATTCCTGCCTGGATATAATCTGGAGATTCTGGAACACCAGCCAAACATTCCTACCTGGATATAATCTGGAGATTCTGGAACACCAGCACGGCTTCTCCACTGGATTCCCCAGAGGAACAGCAGCTGCCTCTTCTTCCCCTGGATCTCCAGAGGCAGAGACTGCACCCTTCTCCAGGATCCTGCTCCAGCAGAACCAGCCCTGACACTGCAGGAGGGCTGAGCCACAATTCCAATGGCACTGCTGCCAACAGCCTGACCCACAGGGTGTCAGGCTGGGTTCTGACTCTGGCAGTGTTGGTTTGGTTACTGCATTGTTCATTTTATCCTTTGATTTTCTTCCCTATTAAAGAACTGCTATTTCCTGCTCCCATATTTTTTTGTCTGAGAGCCCCTTAATTTAAAATTCATAGCAATTGGGAGGGGTGGTGAGGAGTTCACATTTTCTATTTCAGGGGAACCCCTGCCTTCCTTAGCAGGCACCTGGCTTTTGAAACTAAGACACACAGACACCCCTGGCACCAGCCTCTTCCCTCCCACTTCCATTCCCAGCCTCCCACTAAAGACCCTGGGGCTGCTGCATATTCTCAGCCTCCCTGGACACCCCTGGGACACCCAAACCTGGCTTTTTTATCACCCTGGCTCTGCACCTGCTGCAATCCCATTATTCTCACCCCTTCCCAGAGGGATTTTGTGTTATACACCTCAGTAACTCTCCCCTACAGCTCTCAGTTCATCCACACACCTTAAAGGCAGGTTAAACTGCTGCTTTTATTTTGTCCCTCTTAAAAACAGAAAACAAAACTTGTTACTGTTGTTTGATCAATCCCACCAGAATTATTGCAACCACAGATCTTTTAAAGCTGAAATTGCATTTTAAATCACTTGGGGATCTCCCTTCCCAAACCAATGGATTTACACATATTATCCGTCCCATTTTACTGCCTCCTGTAGAACCAGAGTTGCCAGTTTTATTCCAAAGCAGGTTTTAGTGCCTTTGCCTGCCACACTTTGTACCATGAGAGGACAATGTTTGCCCTGAGCTAACACAGACCAACGATGCTGCTTGGGGGTGGTGGGAGAGAAAAACAGATTATCTGTTTGTTTTGGTGATGAACATTGCTGGAATCAGCAGGCAAATCCTGATACAAGCTAGGGGGGATGGTTTTAAACTAGAAAAAGTGGAGACATTGGAAGAAACTGGGAAGAAATTCTTTCCCTGCTGCCATTCCCCATCCCTGGAATGTCCCAGGCCAGGTTGGACACTGGGGATTGGAGCAGCCTGGGACAGTGGGAGGTGTCCCTGCCATGGCACTGGGTGGGGTTTAAGGTCCCTCCAACCAAACCATCTCAAGATTTTCCAAAATCACCCAAACCCAGAGCTGAGTTCCCCAGAGCCCCTTCAGGAGGGGTTGGCAGCCTGTGCACAAACTCTTCTGCACGTATGGGGCTCTCCAGACAATTGAAGGGAATTAGCCAGATTAATTTAGGTACAAAGGGCCACGTTTTAATTGGCATCAGACTCTCCAGGGCTGCTCCATGGGGCTGGAAAAAAAAGGAATAAAGGGAATAAAGGGTCCCCAGGGATTGAATACACCAACATATCACACTGGAGACAAAAATTAATGACACCATAAAACACTCCCTGGTGCATCCTAAAGCAAAACTGGCCATATTTATAAATTAAAACTTTGCATTTCCAAGCCTCCTACTGGCAGCAGCTGTACTGAGGAAGGAATTGCTGAAAGCCCTAAAACACAACAAACAAACCTGAAAAAAAAAAAAAAAACCAAGAGAACAACAGCCCTGGCAAAGAGATTTTCTTCTTTATCAATTCCAGCTCCTGATAAATGACTGATGTAAGTTGGTATTACCAGGCTGGCAGCAAACTTGTTATTTCTGAACTTGTTCTCAAGATACAGGATAATACATTGTGGATATTGATGTTCTGTTGACAATCCTTTGACCTTGCAAAATTTCATGGAAGACAAATGCACAGGCCATGGACTGAACTGCAATATTTTTTTAATGACAGGCCAGAGAAGATTGAAGGAGAAGTTCCCAACCCCAAATCAATCATTATTTCTCACTGCCTTCACAACTGAGAAGAAGTGCTTGATAAATGACAGTATTCTTAAATTTACCCAATCAAAATTTAGCCTCGAAGTCCTAATGTCAAAATCCCACACTTGCAAACATTGTTTTGACAAGGAAAATCATGGGGCTGGCAGAACCTGCTTCACCCAAATGAGATTCCTTGGAGCTGGTGGAGAGAGAGCAAACTGGGAGCCAAGGTCTGTCTGTGGGAGCAGCTCCCAGGGAGCCTCTCCCAGCCCGGAAAGTGCTGCTGCTGCAAAAATGGGAAATGCTGAGCTGCAAAACTCTCTGGGCTTGAAAAGCCAGGTGTCTGCTGAGGAAGGCAGGAGCCTCTCCTGAAATGGAAAATGCAAACCCTCTCCCTCTGAATTATTGTAATTTTGAAATGAAGGGGCTCTCAGACAAAGATATGAGAATAGGAATGATAGTTCTTTACTAGGGAAATTAAAATACAAATGCAATTGTATTTTCATACTATTAATATATAGTATTTAATACTATTAATATATAGATGTAGATACAAGAATATATATACATATATATATAAAATCTAATATATACATATATCATCTATCTATTAATATATATATAATCTTTCTATCTATCTATAAATATATATATATAAAACCCCACTGCCAGAGTGATCACAGTCCCTGTCCCCTGTGTGCCAGGGGGTGTCCCAGCCCCATCCAGGGGGGCTCAGCCCTCCTGCAGTGCCAGCTGTGGCTCTGCTGCAGCACGGATCCTGCACAAGGGGGGAGTTTTCCTCTGCAGCTCCAGGGCTGCTGCAGATGGGCCTGGGCTCCCTCTGGCCATGCAGGGCAGCAGAAAGCTGCTCCTCTGGCAATGCAGGGGGCAAAGGCTGCTGTGCTGGGCCAGGCTCAGATTGGATCCAGGTAGGAATGCTTGGCTCCTCCCCTGGGCGGAGCATCTGCCCATGGGATGCTGGGATTGGATCAGCCCTGCAGGGACACTCAGTGGGCGTGGACAGCAGAGATCTCCTGGAGGGAGGGTTGGCTGGGGCAGAGATAAAGAAAAAACTGTCCATGAACAGCAGAGAACTGCCCCAGCTCTGACAGGTCGGGATGGAATTCACAGCCCCATTTCCATCCTAAGACAAAAGCTCACCTGGGATCTGTTCACAGCTGTAGAACCCCAGGATGGGCTCCTGGCAGGGACCTTCAGTCCCAGCCCAGCCCTGCCCCAGGCAGGGACACCTTCCTCACCCTCACCCCTCTCACCCTGGGCTGCCCATGGGGTCATTCCTGCTAGGAAGGGACAGAGACACAAGGGAGGGGTTTGCACAGCTCTGGGATGACTAAAAATACGGATCCCAAACCAAATTCCCTAAAAAAACAGCAGGAAGGACTGTCCTGCAGCGGCGCTCTGGGACTGAGAGGGGGAAATCTGGGTCAGAGACAGGAAGAGATTCTTCCCTGGTAGAGGGTGAGAAGTGTCCCTGCCCACGGCAGGGGTGGCACTGGATGGGCTTTAACTCCATTCCATCAAAACCATTCCATGATTCTAAATTACTTCCTTAATTAAACCTTTCTGCTGCAGCAGCATCCCCACCCCAGTTCTGCCCAGTGCAGGCTGAGTCCCACCTGTGACATCCCACAGAATTCCCATTTCCCCACCCCTGTTCTGCTTTGTCACAGTGCTCCAATCCTACAGAATTCCCATTTCCCTGTTCTGCTTTGTGCTCCAATCCCACAGAATTCCCATTTCCCCGTTCTGCCTTTCTGCTCCATCCCACAGAATTCCCATTTCCCTGTTCTGCTTTGTCAGGTAAACCTCCAGTCCCACAGAATTCCCATTTCCCCTCCCTGTTCTGCTCTGTCACCATGACCTGTGCTCCCAGGACTCTGCCACTGCCACCCTGGTGTGTGTCACCTCCTGCTGCTGAATTATTTATGGCCCTTCCTGCAGCCAGCAGCCATCTGGCACTGGGAGAAAACAAACACAGCAAGAGGCAGCTTGGAAAGGCGTTTTATGAAAGGGAAAACGGGCCCTGAAGAAGGAAATGAGGTTTTGCCTTGGATCAGCTCCTCATGGAAGGGGATTTTCACCCACAGCTCGTCGTGCACAGCCCCCTGGGGAAAAGGGAAAGGAAAATAACAGAGCAGGGAGGAAAACAGGCAGCCTGAGAGCTGGGTTCAGTGCAAGGGCTCAGGTAACAGAGAGACAAAAATAGAACAAAAATCCCCTGGGGGATGCCAGGCACGCTGCTGTGTCCTGGAGATGTGACAGTGCCCCACACTGATGTGTCCTGGAGATGTGACAGTGCCCCACACTGCTGTGTGCTGGGGACGTGACAGTGCCCCACACTGCTGTGTGCTGGAGATGTGACAGTGCCCCACACTGCTGGGGATGTGACAGTGCCCTACAGCCTGGGGATGTGACAGTGCCCCACACTGCTGTGTCCTGGGGATGTGACAGTGCCCCACACTGCTGTGTCCTGGGGATGTGACAGTGCCCCACACTGCTGGGGATGTGACAGTGCCCCACACTGCTGTGTGCTGGGGATGTGGCAGTGCCCCACACTGCTGCGTGCTGGGGATGTGACAGTGCCCCACATTGCTGTGTCCTGGGGATGTGACAGTGCCCCACACTGCTGGGGATGTGACAGTGCCCCACACCTGCTGTGTGCTGGGGGTGTGACAGTGCCCCACACTGATGTGTGCTGGAGATTTGACAGTGCCCCACAGCCTGGGGAGCCCTGGGGCTGAGCCAGAGGCACTGCAGGCACCACTCAGCAATCACAGGGGTTTGGCTTCTATTGGTTCATCCCCAGGTATGTTTAATTGATGCTTTGGCCTCTCCCTGTCCCATGGGGATGTGCTGCCAGCCCTCCACAGTCCCAGCACTGCCCTTGGGCACTGCCCTGTGCCAGAGTCACAGAATTCCAGAATGGTTTGGGTCCAAAAGACCTCAAATCCCACCCAGTGCCACCCCTGCCATGGCAGGGACACCTCCCACTGTCCCAGGGTGCCCCAGTGTCCAGCCTGGCCTTGGGCACTGCCAGGGATCCAGGGGCAGCCACAGCTGCTCTGGCAATTCCAGCCCAGCCAGGAATTCCCAATTCCCAATGCCCCCAGACCCCTCCCCATGCCAGAGGAGGCAATCAGGGATGGCACATCACCCTGGTGGTGTCACTTTCCAAATTTCCCATCACTGGGGTGGTGCCACTCCTTTCCAAATTTCACACCACCACAGTGGTGCCTCCTTCCAAATTTCACATCACTGTGCTGGTGCCATTTTCCAAATTTCACGTCACCATGGTGGTGCCATTTTCCAAATTTCACATCTCTGTGGTGGTGCCATTTTCCAAATTTCACATCTCTGTGGTGGTGCCATTTTCCAAATTTGACTCCTCCTCCCATTACGAGCTTGATGACCCATGACTGCTGTACAGCATCCACCCAGCATTACTGGTGGCTTTCAGAGCCAGAGCTGCTGCCAGGGCCCCCAGCACATCCCTTCCCTGTCAGCTGCTCACTCCCAGCTGCCAGCAGCACTGTTTGCATCTGTCAGGGCCATCTTGCTGCCCTAAATCCAAGCCCATCACCATTTGGAAGCAGCACAGCCAACAATAAACAGTCTGGGGGAGGCCGCTGTCCAAAAAAACCACTCCAGTCTTCACTGTGAGATGTGGGGAGCAGCAAAAGCTGTCCTGGCAAAGGGAATGGCTTCAAGATGGAGGAGGTGGATTTAAATTGGATTTTAGGAAGGAATTCCTGGCTGGGAGGGTGGGCAGGCCCTGGCACAGGTGCCCAGAGCAGCCCCTGGATCCCTGGCAGTGCCCAAGGCCGGGTTGGACATGGGGACACCCTGGGACAGTGGGAGGTGTCCCTGCCCATCCAGGGGTGGCACTGGGTGGGGTTTGAGGTCCTTTGTATCCCCAGTGCTTCTGGGATCCCATGACACAGCCCACAGTCATCCCCAGCTTTTCTGTCCCAGCCCAGACAAAAACCTGACTATGACTGGTCCACACTTAAATGGAAATATTTCAGTAATTTATCTTCACCTCCAAATTTTTAAACAGAGATGTTTAAGCAATCCTCCCTTGGAAATATCAAATCCTTTTCCTCTGCCCATGAGTTTGGTGGAGCAGACATGCAGGTATGATTTCAGCTAAGCTTCCAAAATGCCTTTTTCTTACCAATATCTTTTCTAGAGTTGATTATCCAGCTCAGAGCTTCCCTGTGAGGTGGCAGCCCCTCATCTCCCAGCTCCAGCACTGACCCTTCATCCCCATGGGAGAAGCAGCAGATGGGATGCTGCCCTTGTGATAATTCACTTGGGAACTTTGGAAGGAATTAGAGATGGGATCTCAGAATTGGTTTTGATGATGTGGTTTATTTTTGGTTTATTTTCTCATCTTCTACAGGCAGGAAGGGTGAGTTCAGCTCACATCTTCACTGCACGGCTCAGAAGGTCAAAAGACCCTCAAGTCACAAGACCTTTTAAGGTGTTATTGACCAATAAAACACTGACAACAAGGATATTTATGTTTTTGACCAATCCTTAAATATTTTGTCTAATGGACCCATGCTACAGTGTGAGCTTTCTTAGCCAATCATGTTATGGCACACAAACCCACAGTGCTGCATTCTAAACTCCTTGTTTACCTCTGGAACTACCTTTTTTAAAATATCTTAAACTCTAAAACTCCAAACTTTCCTTAATGTGTCTGTGCTTTAAACTATAAATCCATCACTTCTGGCACCTCAGTTTGGGAGCCTTTCCCAAGGTCTCAGACCAAATCCTGGGTTTAATTCTCAGCTTTGGCTCACAGGCCCAGAGCTCTGAGAGTTCCCTGCATTTCAGATTCCAGCAGGCTCTCAGGGCCAGCAGCCAGGATTCCCACCCCAAATCAGAGGGATGTGGGAACGATGTGACAGTCCTTGAATGCTGCAGACAGGTACAAGAATTAGAAAAGGCCTCATTAAATTAGGCCAGCTCTGTTAACCTGATATCAGGCCTGTCACTTCTTCTGAGTGCAGCTGAGTAATTTACAAGTTCCCATGCAAAAACAATCTCAGGTATGAAAGGTTCATTAACACAACAACCTATTCTTGGGTGAAAAACAGCTAGCACCTTCATAAACAGTAAAATCTGTCTCATGAGAATCAGTAGGAAAAAATATGTAAACTAACTGAACAGAATTAGATAGATGTGCAAGATCCAATGAACCCAGTGTGAATGCATTGTCCATCAATAACATCTGACACAGGCCCTTCTGATAATCCTATAAAATGTGACCTCTACAGTAAAGATTGGGCTTTTCTTCATGAAGAAAATGCAGTTTGGCTGCTTTATGGCAACACTGGAGCTGCTCTGAGCCTGGGAAATGCAGGGAGAGGCACAAGGAGCTCCAGGACAGGGATAGGGAACAGAGTTTGGATCTGGACTGCCCCACCTGCAGAGTGAAAATGTGGCTGCACTTTTATATACCTACTTTATATTTAAATAATCTAAAAGTTCTTGAGCACTGGCAGCTCCTGTGTGGAGCCCGGCAAGGCATTCCCTCCAGAAATATCCCATTCCAATATGGACGCACAAACCTGTTGATCCCAAATACAATAATAGAATACAATGCATAAAAATAAAAATAAAAATAAAAATAAAAATAAAAATAAAAATAAAAATAAAAATAACAGAATTAATACAATAGAAATACATAATATATAATAATTTATATTATATTATATTATATTATATTATATTATATTATACGATGTATCACATATTAGATATTTATTACATATAATAATATATTATTATAAATAATTATATGTAATATATATTTATATTATATTATATTATATTATATTATATTATATTATATTATATTATATTATATTATATTATATTATTATGAGAATTATTAAAACATAATAATAGAATTAATACAACAGAAAGAACTGATAGGGAAATGTGAGCATCCTCCTTTTTCTTGGATCTATCCTCTCATTTTGTGCAAAAAAATAAAGTTTGCTGAACAAAATACCTGTGGAATTCTCACCAAGGGAAGAGCAAGATGGGTTGTGAAGAGTTGTGCTGGGTCAAGCTACAGCTCCAGCAGGTCACAACCAGGTCCAGTTCATGGTAAGCTGTGCCTCAAGCTGAGCTCCTGTGCCAGCAGCCCCAGCTCAGCGCTGCTCCCTCTCCCCTCCCAGAGTCCTTTCAGGCTCTGTTAAGTTTCCCACTGCGAGGTTTCCCATAAAGGAGCAGGGTTTATCTGTGTAAGCACAGGGATTAGCGCAGGATTTCTTGCTCAGTCCCAAAATCCCCCCTTGGGCAGGGAGGGTGGCACCTGGTGTGCCCCTCCCTGCAGCTGCCTGGGCAGACAGCAGGTATCTGCTGGGCTCACACTGGCAAATCCCCTGGAAAATTCCAGTTCTCTGTCTCTTTCCCCATTTTTTAAAATCTGTTTATGCCAGGCTCAGCTACCAGAGGTGCATGGATGCACTCAGCATCATTCCCTGTCCTCAGGAAACTGCCTGAGAGGTGCCAACACCTGCAGTGCCAGGGCCTCTGAGGCTGCCTGAGATCACCAGGAGGCACAATAGCCAAGGGCAGCCATGTGAAGGTACCCTCCACACAAGGCCCCGAGTTTCCTCAGAATTATCATGCTCAGATCCAGCCACTGGCATGAGGAAATCTCCTTCCACACTGGGGTTTTTAAGAGATTGTGTCCAAAAGTAGTAAGGTACAAAAGATTGAGCTGGGTCCAGGCTGTGCAGGGCCTCCCTGGCATCTCTGTTTGCCCTGGGACACTGCAGGGCAGAATTCATGGAATAAAACAGAATTCTAGGATCCCTGAGGCTGGAAAAGCCCTCCCAGTCCCAGCTGTGCCCAATGCCCACCCTGTCCCCAGCCCAGAGCTCTGAGTGCCACCTCCAGGAATTCCTGGGACACCTCCAGGGATGGGCGCTGCAAACCAGAGGACAGATATTCATGGAATCATGGAATAATGGAATCATGAAGGCTGGAAAAAACCTCTAAACTCATCCAAACATTCCCCAGCCCTGCCAAGGCCACCACTGCCCCTTGTCCCCAGGTGCCACATCCACATGGATTTAATTCCCTCCAGGGTTGGGAACTCCACCCTATATCTGTGCCAGGGCTGGGGAACCCTTTTAGGGAAGAAATTATCCCAAATATCCAATCTAAACCTCACAGAATCCCTGAGGCTGGAAAAGAGCTCCAAGATCAGAGTCGCAGCTGTGCCCAATGCCCACCCTGTGCCCAGCCCAGAGCTCTCAGTGCCACCTCCAGGGGACACCTGCAGGGATGGGCACTGCAACCCTCCCTGGGCAGTGCCAAGGCCTGAGCCCCCTTTCCATGGGGAAATTCCTGCTGTGCCCACCCTGAGCTGCCCCGGCCCAGCCTGAGGCCGTCTTCTCTTGTCCTGCTGAAATTTGGGAGGTGATGGATGAGCATCCACTGGTGAGCCCGAGCTCCTGAGCTGGAGATGCAGCCACAGAGGAGCCCAGCCCTCCTCACTGGCACTGGGACAGGAACACCTTGTTCTTCCTCAGCTCTGACCAAATTACATCACAGAATCCCTAAATGGTTTGGGCTGGAAGGGACCTTAGAGCCCTTTTTGTCCCACCCCTGCCCTGGGCAGGGACACCTCCCACTGTCCCAGGCTGCTCCAATCAGGGCTGTTAATTGTCCTTGTAAAACATCGTCAGATCTCTGAGTGGTTTTTGAGGAGAAATGCTATCACACGTCTGTGTTTGATGTATTTGACATATTTAGAACAAACAAAAGGTCAGTTCTGAGAACCCAGACAGAGATTTCATTTCTCATTATCCCCGATGCTTTAATGACCGTGAGGATTTCTCAGGTTGAACAACACACAGGACAATGTCCTTTGGGCAGGGTCCTCATATCAAAGCCACCAGCTGGGAACTGAAGTGACACGAGGAGGAAACACCCAGCAAAAATCCATTGGTGGGGCTGAGGAGAGAACAAACACCCAGCAAAAATCCATTGGTGGGGTGAGGAGAGAACAAACACCCAGCAAAAATCCACTGGTGGGGCTGAGGAGAGAACAAACACCCAGCAAAAATCCCTTTGTGGAGCTGCAGTAGCCAGCTGGTAGCGAGAGCAGCTCTCCTGTAGCACTGAGGAGCTGTCAGCAGCCTGCCAGAAACGGCGAGTAACAGCAGAGTAACAGAAGAGTAAGAGTGGAGTAACAGCAGCGTAAAAGCAGAATGACAGCAGAGTAAGAGCAGAGTAAGAGCAGAATGACAGCAGAGTAAGAGAGGCAAAACAGCAGAGTAAGTGGGATAAGGGTAGAAAAACAATGGAGTAACAGCTGAATAAAAGTGAAGTAACAGTGGAGTAAAAGCAGAGTAACAGTGGAGTAAGGGCAGAGTACTAGCACAGTAACAGTGGAGAAACAGTGGAGTAAGAGCAGAACAACAGCGGAGCAACAGCAGAGCTACAGCAGAGTAAGTGGAGTAACAGCAGTGTAAGAGTAGAGTAATAGAGTAAGAGTGGAGTAACACTAATAGCAGTGGCATAAAGAGAGGAGTAACAGCAGAGTAACAGTGGAGTAAGAGCAGAGTAAGAGCAGCGTAACAGTGGAGTAACAACAGAGTAAGAGAGGAGAAACAGAAGAGTAAGAGCAGAGTAACAACGGAGTAAGAGCTGCGATAAATGAAATGGAAACACCTCGGGCACAGAGACATCCAAACTGCAGGAGAGGAACGGGCAAATGGGGGCACTGGGGGACAGGGACAGCCACCACAGGGTGAGGTGGGGTGCAGCAGGAGAGGCAGGGTGGGCAGAGGGAGAGGGGACAGCCAGGCAGGGCTGTGTCACAGCCCAGGGGACAGCCAGGCTGGGTTGTGTCAGAGCTGGAGGGACAGCCAGGCTGGGCTGTGTCACTGCTCAGGGGACAGCCAGGGCTGGGTCACAGCTCAGGGACAGGCTGGCTGGGCAGTGTCACAGCTCAGGGGACAGCCAGGCAGTGTCACAGCCCTGGGGACAGCCAGGCAATGTCACAGCCCTGGGGACAGCCAGGCTGGGCAGTGTCACAGCTCAGGGGACAGCCAGGCTGGGCAATGTCACAGCCCTGGGGAGAGCCAGGCAGTGTCACAGCTCAGGGACAGGCTGGCTGGGCAGTGTCACAGCCCTGGGGACAGCCAGGGCAGTGTCACAGCTCAGGGGACAGGCTGGCTGGGCTGTGTCACTGCTCAGGGGACAGCCAGGCTGGGCAATGTCACAGCACTGGGGACAGCCAGGCAGTGTCACAACTCAGGGACAGGCTGGCTGGGCAGTGTCACAGCCCCGGGTACAGGCTGGCACTGCTGATCCTGCAGGTGCAGTTTGCACTGGGAGCAGCCACGCAGGACAGAGCGAGAGCTCCTCCTCCCTGCAGTGGCCATACCCTAACAGGAGATTCTGTATAAACCCCCAAATCCCCCTGAGCCCCCACCCCACACCTTCCCCTGGCCCTGCAGGTGAGCACACAGAGCCCGAGCTGCTGGGTTCACCCCTGGGAGCAGGACACCAGCATGAGCTGCCAGCACACGGGGTGACAGAGCAGATTTTTCCTAGCATTGTTACAGAGTCATGGGAAAATGTGATAAAGAGCATTTCAACACTGAACTGAGAGAAGGAAATGGCTCATGAGGGTGGGCAGGGCCTGGCACAGAATTCCCAGAGCAGCCCCTGGATCCCTGGCAGTGCCCAAGGCCAGGCTGGACATTGGGGCACCCTGGGACAGTGGGAGGTGTCCCTGCCATGGCAGGGGTGGCACTGGAGGGGATTTAAGGTCCCTTTAACCCAAACCATTCTGGGATTCAATGATTACAAGTAAAAAAATGGGAGAGGGAGTTTCAGTAACCTCAAGGATGCAGCAGGGCATGGTCCTACACACAAATTTGGAAACTCTGCCTACCCCAGTGGAGCATTTGATTTCTTTTTGGGGCTGCAGAGAGCACAACAACCTCAGATGAACCTTTACACCAATTACTGAACTTTTCTTGCCATCCTTATTTAAATGATACAATTATCTCCCAATTTGCTGCCTACTTAGCTGGTTGTGTTATTTCTGTTATTATTCTCATCATATCTCTTCCCCTCTTTTTCTTTTCTCTTATTTTTTCCAGCTCACAATTGCTTCCACTGTATTCTCTGATTACTGCTGTATTTAATCTTTTTTCTGTAACAAGCCAAAAAAAATCCCCCACAAGCTGCAGTGCAGCTCCAGCAGGAGAACAAACCCTGCTCCTCATTATCCTGGGCACCCTTTGTCCCTGCTGCTGGCCCTGCCCGGCTGTTTCTGACTCTCCCCTGCCCTTCCCACTCCCGTCCCAGCCTGCCCGAGCCCCTCTGCTCTCCTGACTCCTGCCCAGCTTTGATTCTTTCTGTTTTCCTGCCCTGCTCACACCCCTGGGTGGTGTTGGGGTGTGAGGAGCCCCTTTTGCTGTTCCCGCTGTGGGTGAGAGAGTTCTTCTGCTCTGCCTGGATTTTAGCACAGCAGCCACAGAGGAGAACAAGTCAGCAGATGAGAGGTGGAGGGGGAGAGCAGGAGAGGGAGGAACTCTGTTTGCTGGGGCTGGGGGAGCTCAGGAGACAAAGGGTGTCAGGGCTCATCTGTGTGTCCCTGTACACAGACACCAGTGTCAGGGGGACATCTGCAAATCAGGGAATGATTTGGGTTGGAAAAGCCCCCAAAGTCCCTGGAGTGCAGCGTTTCCCTCTGCACTGCGTGTGCCACATCCATACAGATGTAAATCCCTCCAGGGATGGGGACACCACCCCTTCCCTGGGCAGCTGTGCAGGAACTCAGGGAGTTTATCTTGTTCACCTCTGCTTCAAATTAACCCTTCCCTCCATTTCCAGCAGGGGATTCGGTGGGAAGGAAATTTCAGAGGGGGGCTCTGGAGCAGGGGGTGCCCTGTGCCTGTGCAGGAGCTATGGGCACTGACAGGGCATGGTGAGGCTCTCTGGGTGTCCCTGGGGCCAATGGGGCTCTCTGGGGGCTCTGCCTGCTCCTCCTGCCCAAATCTGCTCCTGATGAAGTCTCCAAGTGTGAAGTCATGTGAGGGGAGCAAGCACTGCTGCCCAGGGAATGGTGGGGTGCAGTACCAGCACTTTTCACTCCTGGGGCAGAGGGGCAGCATCTCCTGCCCAGCACTCTGTGGTTGCACTTTATGATGCTGCAGGTCCTGTCCAACCCAAACAACCCTGATTGCACTCAGCATGGCACCTCCAACTGTCCCAGGGTGCCCCAGTGCCCAGCCTGGCCTTGGGCACTGCCAGGGATCCAGGGGCAGCCACAGCTGCTCTGGCAATTCCAGCCCAGCCAGGAATTCCCAATCTAAACCTCCTCTCCATGACTGACTCATTCCCTGAGCCTCTACTTCAGGATAAAATCTCTGTATAAGGTAGATGAGGGAACATCCCTGCCCTTTCCCAAATGTTCCTTTCCTCTCCACAGCAGCTGCAGGTGCTTTGAAGTCTTCTCCTGTGGGCTTTGCTGTGTGCTGCTCTGCAGAGCCCAGGGCAGAGCAAAGCTGGGGGATGCAGAGCTGGGGGAGGCAGGCAGGGAAGGAGGGAGGGAAGGTTAAAAGCCTCTGACAATAGACAAGGATTCCCAAATAATATCCTGCCACGCTTGGTTAGAGCCAGACTCCAGTCATGGAGTCATGGCTGCTGCACATAATGATGTAACTGTAATTGCTTCTCTCTACAAAGGTATTAAATTAAATTCACAAAATGTCAAGGTCCTTTGCATTTAAGTACAACTCAACAGGGGTTTAGTGGCTATTACTGCAGCCCTTTAAACGCTTTAAACAGACTGATGTCAGTTATTTGTCCAGCTTGAAGCTGCCAAGACAACAAAAACACTTCAGGGTCTGCCTGGACTCCGTTTCCTGGCGTTTGGAGCTGGGAGGGGAGATCCTCCCCTCTCCTCCGGAGCTGCTCTGTGCCTCTCCCACTGTGTGCCCCGATAAAGGGCAGGGGCTGGCACAAAGGCCAGCTGGGGCCGTGGGAAGGTGTCCTGAGCTGGTGGGGGCACCATGGCTGCAGGGTCCCGGGGGGGCTCAGCCAGACAGGGACAGGGTGGGACCACGGTGCCTCAAACAGAGCCTGCCTGGGGGTTGGGGCTGCAGGGGGGGCTCAGATTGAGGGGAGGGGGTACCCCGAGACAGCCCTGGGGAGTCCCAGCCCGCGGGTTTGGTGAGATTGCACCGAGTTCAGCCACAGCTGAGATGCTGCTTTTCTGCCATTTCAGCTCACTGCCAGCACTTCAGCAGTTGAGGGATGTAAAATTTGGAATAGAGCAGGTTCTTAAGCCCAGAATTATTAGATCTGGAAATAAATTGGGGAAAGAACATCTTTTTCATGTGCAAACACTCCTGCAAAAGTGACAGATGGCTCCAGTGGCCCCAGAAACAACAGATGGCTCCAGTGGCCCTGTGCACATCTGGGTGCTGATGGCAAAACCTTCATCTGTGTTTTGTTGGAGCAGAGCTTTTCCCAGGGCTGGAGGGAAAGAACACAGAAATGGCTCCCAGTGCCAGAGGGCAGGGATGGATGGGAGATTGGGAATTGGGAATTCCTGGCTGGGCTGGAATTGCCAGAGCAGCTGTGGCTGCCCCTGGATCCCTGGCAGTGCCCAAGGCCAGGCTGGACACTGGGGCACCCTGGGACAGTGGGAGGTGTCCCTGTGTCTTGGTTTGATAAGGAAGTGAGATTTTTGGGAGGTTGGTCAAATTAATCAGTGCTCAGATTGGAATATTAGCACCTGGTGTAGCTACTAAAGATATGGATACACCTCTGAGAACACAGGGAATTAAAAGTAAAGGACTCTCAGGGGAACGGTCTCAGTTCTGGTTGGTGAAGAAGGTCAGAATGGTTTAGGAGGTTTTCATTCCAAGTTATGTGTGTGTTCCTTTTTACATATGGTTGTAAGTTAATAACATTTTTTCTTTCTTTCTAAGCTTGAGCCTGCATTGCTCTATTTCCAATCACATCTCACAACAAATACTAAAAAGAATATATTTCCATAAAAACACTGGCATTATTCCAACGTTTAACCATGACAGCCTGCCATGGCAGGGGTGGCACTGGGTGGGGTTTGAGGTCCCTCTGAACCCAGGCCTTTGTGGGGTTTGATGTTTCTGTGATAGCACAGCTCCATGCCCACGTCACAGGTGTGGAATGGGGGCACAGGGTCCTCAAAGTCACCTCCCACAGCCCCAGTCCCCAGTGTGCAAACCCCAGCTGCACCTCCAGGCATTCCCAGGGCTCGTTCCCTTCACTTCTGATTCCCAGGGTTCCTTCCTTTCACCTCTGTCACTGTGACATTTTCTGAAAAATCCTCTTTGCCCAGGAGTTTTCTCCTGGGAAGCTGAGAAACCTCAGAAAAGAAATGTAAACAATAATTATCTGATGCTTGGGAATGTGGTCTGGTGATGGTTTACCAACCGGTGCAGCTTTGATTTGTTCCATGTGAATTGTTTTTAATTAATGACCAACCACCATCAGCTGTGTCAGACTCTGAGGAGTCAGTCATGAGCTTCCATTGTCATTTTTGTCTAACCTTCTGATGTATCCCTTCTCTTTCTTTAGTACAGTTTTAGTATAGCATTCTTTTAATATAATATCATAAAATAATGAATCAGCCTTCTAAGAACATGGAGTTTCTCATCTCTCACCTCGTCCTGGGACACCTCACAAACACCACACATCTCCATTTCCATCTCCAAAGTTTCCCTGCCAAAAGTGGATGAGTTTCCCAGAAAAGCCTCCTGCTGCAGCAGGGGCAGCTGGGGACAGAGGGGTCAGGGAAGAGCCTCCTTCCAGCTGCTTTGATCTCATTAAATGAAGATTCATAGAAAACACTGAGCCAATTAAGAAGATCAGGTATTGGATTATTAAAAACCTGTGGTGCTCAAGGGCTTCACCTCTGGGAGGTTCCTCCCCTCCTCCTCCTGCCAGAGTTCATTGCACGGGAGACTGCAGAGGGAGGCTTGGCACTTCATAATTGTTCATATGTAATTCAAAATTAGGCATATTTTCTATAGAATCGACAATTATAATTACTATACATTTATTCTATTACTATATAGTAAATGTATAGTATGTATGCAATATAATATTTCATATTATACTATATAAATTTACTATATTACTATGTACTTATTATGTTTACTATTATATTTGTATATGTTTGTCAATATATTCATATTTTATTTTTATTATATAATACAGGAAAATTATATTATATTATATTATATTATATTATATTATATTATATTATATTATATTATATTATATTATATTATATTATATTATATTAGTGTAAATAGCCATATATAAAATATATGCTTCTTTAAATAAAATTTATATTTTTATATAAACATATAAAAATGAATAAATAACCAGATAAATCTGTAGTTTCTCCTGGCTCAGCTGGCAGGTGCCAGGTGCGTGCCACTTGCCACAGGCACCAGCTGGTTGTTTTTCCTTGCTGGTTTGCTGAGTTCTGCTTTCCCCCCTGTGGCTGGAGCAAGGCAGTGTGGTTTGGTAATGCCCCAACCATCATGTAATGGTTGGAGTTGGAAATTATTGGACACACAAAACAGATGATGGACTTTGGAGCTGTGAGCATAAGAGATTTGCTAATCAGGATGCCTTGGCAAGAACAAACAGCTTTGAAGAGTGCAAGATTAAATCAGACTGACTTACTGGAAAAGAAAATTTCTGTTAAAATCAAGAGATGTTGTAAAATGCATAAGTTTGTTTAAGTGATGATGATCCCAATCATTGCAGTAAAACACAAGTAGCCTTCCTAAAATAGTGTATAAGCATCCTAAAATGGTATATAAGCACAGGTAGTCCACAATAAATTTGGATTCTTGCGACCATATTGGTGTCTCCCCATCTCTCTCATCATCACCAATAGGAAATTACCTGAGACCCCCTCCAGGGCCAGCCCTGCATGGCTGGAACCCCCCCACTGTCCCAGGCTGCTCCAGCCCCAGGACAAAATGAGACAGGGCTGCAATCAGCATTTCCAGGCTCCAGCCCCTGGAATTTGTCTCTTCACTGTGTGTGGTCTCACTGCTCAGCTGGAAAGTGATTTCGCTTTTTTTTTTTTCATTTCCCATTTTATTAATAAATAATGGATCCAGATTTGGCATCTCACGGTAGCAGCACTGTTCAGTCCTGGGGCAGCAGGGGCAGCATCTCCTGCTCAGCACTCTGTGGTTACCCTTGATGATGCTGCAGCTCCTGTCCAACCCAAACCACCCTGATGGCACTCAGCATGGCACAGATGGGCCCCAGTGCCCCTGCCTGGCCCAGCTGGCAGGGAATTCTCTGCTCCTGATGCCAGCCAGGCAGGGAGATGGCAGGGCAGGGTCTGGAGAGGCCCTGGGACAGAGAGGGAACCTGGAAAGGGGGCACAGGAGCTGCTGCAAAGGATCCAGGAGTGCTCAGCTTGGAAGGGACCTTCCAGACCTTGAAGGGACATCAAGGGTTATTTGGTTCCACTCCCTTTGCATTTAAACATTTGAGCAGCCCCATTTCACCTGAGCTTTTTCTAATGCATCATTTGGTGGGTTTATTTCTATTCAGTCTTTTCACCAGCTTAAAAATTCCTCGCTCCTTTGCCAAGACCTTGAGAGATCATTGCCTTTGACTCAGAAAACCTTTCCAAACCCCTTTTCTTGGCTCAGGAAACAAAAGATCTCATGGAGCTCTGCAACAAGGCAGGGGCTGCCCTTTGAAGCACCTGGCTATTTCTGGTCAACACAAAGTTCAACTCGAGCCACCCCAGGAAGGCTTTTAAAGAGGTTTACAAAGAAACATGAATTTCCTGAAGTGTGCTAGGAAATGTGAGTCCCTGCCCAGCCTGAGGGGAAAGAAGAGCTGTGGTTCTTCAAATCCTGCTGGCCTGGGATTGGGGATCAGAGCTGTTTCTCCTTTTGGTGTCTTCACACTCTGCCTGTGTAGGGCTTGAAGTGATTTCTAAAAAGGCAAAGTGCTAAAGGATAGGTCACCTGTGCCAGGGCCTTTTCTCCTTCACAGGGAACAATTCCCAATTCCCAATCTCCCACCCATCCCTGCCCTCTGGCACTGGGAGCCATTCCCTGGCTCCTGTCCCTCCATCCCTTGTCCCCAGTCCCTCTGCAGCTCTCCTGGAGCCCCTTCAGGCCCTGCCAGGGGCTCTGAGCTCTCCCTGGAGCCTCCTCCTCTCCAGGGGAACATTCCAGCTCTCCCAGCCTGGCTCCAGAGGAAACCATTCATGGGAATCTGGGAATTGTCTTTAACAAGCACAGACACAGAAGGGTTAGAGTGGGAACAGCAAAACAAGAGGGGAAGGGAAGGGAAGGGAAGGGAAGGGAAGGGAAGGGAAGGGAAGGGAAGGGAAGGGAAGGGAAGGGAAGGGAAGGGAAGGGAAGGGAAGGGAAGGGAAGGGAAGGGAAGGGAAGGGAAGGGAAGGGAAGGGAAGGGAAGGGAAGGGAAGGGAAGGGAAGGGAAGGGAAGGGAAGGGAAGGGAAGGGAAGGGAAGGGAAGGGAAGGGAAGGGAAGGGAAGGGATATTCCCCTTCCATCAGTGGCTGTTGAGCTTCAGTTCAGGACCTGGAGCCACCAAAATTCCATCTGGGAAATCCTAATGAGCCCATGCAGACAGAGCCCTCCCAGCTCTGCTCCTGCCAGACCTGCAGCACCCAGAGCACTCAGTTATTCCTTAAAATATCCTCAAATATTCCTTAAAATATTCTCAGACATTCCTTAAAATATCCTCAGATATTCCTTAATATCTGCTTCCAGTGTAGGAGGTGGTGATGGGAAGCCCCAGACTGGAGGAAGATTCTCTCAGTCTAAGTATAAAATAGAGGGAAATTTGAAACACCTTAGACTTAATATATGCATATATAATATATATATACATATTATATGTATATTATATATATTATATATAGATATATATTATATATAAAATATATTCTCTGGCCCTGCACTGAGAAAAATTCCCTCCAGTGAAAATCTCTGAGATCTATGGGGTATTTTGTTTTGCTGGCTTTTTGGGGTTTTTTTTTTCATTTTAAGTTTTAGAATGATAAAAGGACAAAAACCTGTCTGGCCTCACTTACCCCTTTTCCTGTATCCTACAGCCAAGCCCTAAATCTCAAATCCCATCATTCCCCCCAGGCCGGTGCTTTGCACATGCAAACTTCTCTCAGAATAGCAAATTAACTTTGGCTTTGCCAGAAATGACATGTACAAACCTGATGCAAGGGAAAAACAAAGATGAAGGACACCCTGGGCTGGTTGGCAGTGAGAGTTCCATCATGAAATCATCCCATAAAAAAACATCCCCAATTTCCTTCAGGAAAGGCTGAAAATTTCCTTCTCCAGTTAGCAAAAAAAACCCACCTCAAACAAGACAGGATTTTATATTCTTGATTTTGCTGCCAGCCTAAAAACAAAAAACCAAAGGTGGATTAAATGTACCTACCCCAAGGAACAGGGATTTTATTTTAAGCCTCTCTACACCATCAAGCAGAAAAAAAAAAATGTCTCTTTCCTTTCCAGATAATTCCTAATTAATAAAGTTATATTTATTACATGCAATTAAAAATATAACCTTGGGGCACGAGCAACAATAGAGATATTCAGGCTGAGAGTTACTTATCAAAATTATTTTCATTGCCATTTTTCCCAAGCACTCTGTGGATAAAAATTTATTTCTGGAAGCTACAGTATCCTCTTTCATTAAAATAGTGTTTTCTAATTAAATTAATTGAACAAGGGCAGAAAGGATGTTGGGACGCTCCACATCTGAGAATAAAGCTAATTGAAGCGAATCAGCTCCTCTGCAATGGAAGCAGCTCTGATCTAATCTCATTAAAAAAGGAATAGGCCCTACTTCATTATTTGATTTATAATATAATTACCAGGACAGCTGTGTGCTTGGCACTTCACAAGGACTTGGTCCCAGACCCCAAGGTACCCTCAGTGCCCCAAACCCCAAAGTAACATCAGTGTCCCAGGGACTTTGGGACAATGAGGGCACTTTGGGGTCTCTAACCTGGTCCATCACTAAGGGACCCAAAGCAGTGACCTCCAGGCCAGGCCATTAAATATTATGTGATTAAACATCCCAGTTAACCCCAGGTTATCCCAGATCCCAGTTAAACCCAGGTTATCCCATCCCAGTTAAACCCAGGTTATCCCATCCCAGTTAAACCCAGGTTATCCCATCCCAGTTAAACCCAGGTTATCCCACATCCCAGTCAAACCCAGGTTATCCCACATCCCAGTTAAACCCAGGTTATCACATCCCAGTTAAACCCAGGTTATCACATCCCAGTTAAACCCAGGTGTCCGTTGCAGGGCAGCACCAATCCCAGGATCCAACCCAGTGGTGCCAGCTTGGGAGTGTGGGGAGAGACAAGAGGAGATTTGGGGAGAAATCCCAGAATCCCAGAATGGTTTGGGATGGAAGGGAATTCAACAAGCAACTCATCCCACTGTGCCATGGCAGGGACAGCTCCCACTGTCCCAGGGTGTCCCAGCCCCAGTGTGCAGCTCTTGGAGTCTCTGTGCCTGAGATGACCCCGAGGTGTTGGAAAGTCTCTTTTTTCCAGCCCTGCAATCGAACAAGGAATCAGGATTCCTTGGCTCTGGTTCTCAAGGTTGTTTATTCTCTGTTATCCATTCCATTCTTTCTCTGACCCACTGAGATCTGTCCAGCAGGTTGGGTTGTGGCACCGTCCTTGCCCTTGGGGTGTTGTTGGCTTTTTATACTATGAACTACATGTACTTTATTTACAATAATTTTCCAATGCTATCACCTATGTCAGACAGTCTGTCTCTGCTCTAAACCAATCCAGAAGTGCCACCAGCACAGCAGAAGATGGAGGACAAGAAGAAGAAAGCGGAAGGACAGGACATGCCCAGATTCCTCCATCTTGGCTTCTGAACCTCCATTCTAAAACCCCAAAATTCTACTTTTCTACCTTGTGACAAAATAACTATCATTCTACTTAAACTCTCGTGGCTTGTAACTCCTCACACAAAGCTGGGAATTGTTTCCATGGGCTAAAATCAAAGGCACAGGTGTCTGTGACTGCGTGCCAAGGTCCCTGAGCCCCTGCCAGGGTCTGGAGCCCCCCAGGGCAGCCAGAGCAATGTCCTGGGTTCTGACACCAGCCTGGCCTTGGGCACTGCCAGGGGTCCAGGGGCAGCCCCAGCTCTGGGCACCCTGCCCCTGTCAGTGCTGCAGGACTCTGGGGCTCTGTGGGGCCTGGGGACACCCTGTGTGGTGGGGAGGGTCCCCAAGGGCACAGGGTCACACAGGGGACTCAGCAAACGGGAGCCTGATGGGATTTCTCTCACATCTGAAACAAATGGGAAGTTTTAAGGAGGAGAGCATTCAGTGGGAGATGAATATTGTGGCATCATTAGGAAGAAACTCAGCCCGAGGACAGGAACAGAGCTTGCTGTGAGAGGAAAAGAAGAAAATTCTTTTCTTCCCTTTTATTTTAATACATTTGTCACCTCAAACCCCACGAGAGCCATTGTCGATGGCAATCCAAAATCAAAACTGGACTTTTTGTCTTAAAAGCCATTCTCTCATTAAAATAGGAATTAATTCAGGGAAGTTTATGGTTGGGCTCAAGCTGAAGCTCCTTCTGGCTCCATTATTGACTGATGTGCTGCATGTGGAGCCGCAGGACTGAGGGGCTGAACTCCGTGCAATAAATATTGAAGGCTATTTAAATGGAAAAGGGAATCACAATTTCACTGCTTTGTGTTATATAAGCGAGGTCTGAAATGAAATTACTGCTCCTGGAGATGAAAGAAGTTAAAATCTGCTCGTGTTTTTTACCCTTAGGTTTAAAAGGCAAATAAATATGTAAACAAATAAATCAAGAATATTAAATCTCATCTAATCGGCTTTAACCACAAAATCTACAAAGATGCTTCTTATTCTGCAGCTGAAAGAGTTGGGAACATGAATCTTTCCCATGGAAAGCTTTTCTTCTCAGATAACTGTCAGAACCTGAATCAAATTAGTGCTAACAAAGCCGACTTTCTTTTTAAAATCTGGATTATGAACTATAATATCCTAAATGTCCATTAGCATGATACCAAACCCAAATTTCCCCATTTTCTGCAAAAGTCCTCTCTGGAAAGTAAGAAAATGTGAGCATGGCTGTGGTTCTGGGCAGTTTATACCAGCTCAGGAAGGAATTCCAGCCCTTTCCATCCCTCCTCAGCCTCTGTGCCAGGGATGGAGGCCGAGCACGGATTTCATCTGTTGACAAAGGCAGCTCAACCTTTCCCCCTGGTTCCTCTATCACCACATTTCTCTTCCCAGAGTAAAGCAAGCCACAATTCTGCCCAAGAATATTTCTGGGTTTCACATTCTCTGAACCTCAGAGAAAGGAAACACAATTCTTAACTCACGTGCTGTGCCTGTGTTTGTGGCACAGCAGAATGCAATGTGGGAGTTGTTCACCCACAGTGAGGGTGCTTTGGGTTCCTGCCAGGGCCAGGTGTGTGTGTGTGTGTGTCAGGACTGAGGGTGACACACGTGAGATTCTGGGCAGTGTGAGCGGAGCTGAGTGCTGGGCAGATTCATTTTAGATGTAATGTAATATAGTGTAATATAGTATAGAATAACATAGTGCAATAAAGTAATTAATTAGCCTTCTGATAAGATGAAGTTCTCCTCATCATTCCTCCTTTGTTGGGGCATTCCCTGCAAATATTCTACTTCCCCCTCCTGGGGATGGGTTTTAGCAGAGCTGGGCAAGCACAGATTTAGGCTGAGACTAAAGCAGCCTCTTCCATCACTCTGTGCTGTTGTGTCCCTTCTGCAGGGCTGCCCGTGCAAATTCTGATATCAACATTCCCGGGGGGCTTTCTTCCCTTACCCCAGGCCCGAGGAGGGGAAGGGAGGTGATTAAAGCTGGGCTAATTGAGCAGCTAATTGAGCGGCTGCAGCTCTGCCCTTCCCTCTGTCCCTGCTGTAAAACCAGCCCCAAAATCGGCCCCTGCAGCTGTTCCCTCCACCTCAGCACCTGAAGCACCCCTGAGCTCACTCTTTGCACAGAAAAAAGCACAAACTCCCTTTGTGTTCTGCTCCCAAACCCCTTCCCAGCCTTCAGCAGGATTTGCTGTTCCAGCCCCTGTTGTTATAGGACACAAAATAACGCAACGTGGACATGCAGCTCTTCTAAGGTGAAAAAAGAATTTTTAATTTCTGACTCCAACATTTATAGATTTCCAAAAGTGACAGTGGTTTGGAGGGTAACAGTGCCACTTCTCCAATGACACTGGACAAACCAACAGTCCATCAAATTTCTTCTCTTCCATAAAAATTTTTTTTTACATAAAGTATGTGAAAAAGTTTCTTACAAGAATGTAAACATCAGAAGAAAACCTTAAAAAATCAGGGCGACAAGCCTCCTCCCAGTTCTGTGCTCCTCTCCCCATCCACACCAGAAACCTGAGAGCCCTGAGGAGCTGCCCTGGTGGGAGGTGTCCTGCTCACGGCAGGGCTTGGAGTGAGATGGGATTTCAGGTCTGCGATTCCATGAGAACCCCACCCGCTCTGTCCTGAGTGCATCCCTCTGGAGATGGATCCCCCTGCTGTCTCCTTTCTCTGCAGGAACCAAAAACATTCCTGTTTTAGGCTGTTCCTCCCTCACACTTCCCAAGGAGCCCAGCTCTGGTTTGTACCTTCAGATATTCCCCTCGATAAGGCCAGAAAAGGAAGGGTTGTAAAAGACAGGTCCCTTTAAACAAGCAGGAATTCAGGAATTCATGGTGTGCTCACCCAGCCCGAAAGTTCTGTGTGAAAATCCCAGACACCCCTGCCCCAAAATCCCAGACACCCTCATCACAAAATCCCAGAAACTTCCATCCCAAAATCCTGGGCATCCTTGTCCCAAAATCCCAGACATCTCCATCCCAAAATCCCAGACACCCCTGTCCCAAAATCCCAGACACCCCTGTCCCAAAATCCCAGATACTCCTGTCCCAAAATCCCAGACATACCCATCCCAAAATCCCAGACACCCCTGTCCCAAAATCCCTGACACCCTCATCCCAAAGTCCCAGACACCCCCAGTTACCCTTAGCACCCTTGATCCCTTCAATTTCTTGAGCTTGGGCTGGAGTGGTGATGAGCAATGACTGCTGGAGTGTTTGGGAACAGGCAGGGATTATTTCCCAGCAGAGTTTCCTCAAGCTCTGCTGCCTTTGCTATTCCAACTCTCTTGGTTTCTGTGGAGAGAATCCTCCTCTCAATTAACTCCCTGCTCAGGCAGGACCACTCCACATCCAGGCAATCCCTGCTCCTGCTTCTTCCTTCCTGGGCCAGCAGAGAGGCAAAATTCTCAGGGAAAATGAATAAAATGTCCCAGGCACTGTTGTTCCCTGCCCAGCAGCACCTCCTGCTCCAGGTTCCCAGGAACCCACCCTCAATTCCCCCAGCTCTGCTCTGGAATTCCCCTGGCGTTTTCCCCCACTCTGATTTTGCACTTTCTGACATTGCCTCATTCCCTGGCTTTCCCATCTTCCCAAGAGGCTGCTGGAGCTGCTGGGATGGACACCAGAGCTGAACTGCCTGGATGGGCTGGGGAGGGAAAGCTCTTCCCACCCTATAAATTCCAGATATTGGTAGTAAACCCTTCCCTCTCTGGGCATTAAACCTCTCCAGCTGCCCAGTGAATTCCAAATCAGAAAGTTATGAATACAGAAATGAGGTTTCAATAAGTGTCAAATATGATTCCCATAAACCCTGATCACTGGGCCACTGTATTGTGGGAAAAAAAAAAAAGATCAAATCACTTTTCTGAAACTTCTTTGACCTTCAGCCACACACAGTGAGATATAAAACCGGTATTTCACTTCTGCCTTGAAAGAACCACATAAAATTATTAAGCTCTATGAAAATCTTGCCTGCTTTGGCAATCAGCAGGATAAAAGAGAAATTCAAATAGAAAAATAGACAATTACATACTACAGGCAATTTTCACACAGTATTTACGTGGCACAAAGTTCATAAAATCATGTAGCAAGTGTTTTGTTGTCATGCTGAGCTCCAGGTGATGGAGATAAAACAATTCAAGCAGCAGCTCTGCACTCTGGCATAAATTAGTTAAAATAATTTGCCCCCGTGCACTACAAAACATGAGCATTGAATAGAAAACTCTATTAAAAATTTATATAGTATTTCCTGGCTGAGCTTTACATGAATTATAATCCTATCAGGAGATCCTTCCTGATAAAAACTGTGTGATGCAAACTGGGGGCTGACTCATCTGGCACGTGGGGGAGCCCAGAGAGAGCTCTGGGTGATGATTGCAGTGCTCAGGAGTTACTGCTTCCCATCAGGAATGGATAAATGCAGGCTCTGGAATGAGGATGTGATTTCCAGGGCTGGGGCTGTAGGTGGACTTCCACTAAAATATTCATGATTTCCGTGTTAGCAGCTCCAATTAATTGCCATCCATAATTAATGTGCCCTGCAGAAAGCAGCTGTTCTACAAACAGGGGATGGATTGGCCGTGCCCCCTTGGTTTGTAGGGAAAGCAGCTGTTCTGTAAACAGGGAATGGATTGGCCATGCCCCCTTGGTTTGTAGGGAAATCAGCTGTTCTGTAAACAGGGGATGGATTGGCCGTGCCCCCTTGGTTTATAGGGAAATCAGCTCTTCTATAAACAGGGGATGGATTGGCCATGCCCCCTTGGTTTGTGGGGAAATCAGCTGTTCTGTAAACAGGGAATGGATTGGCCATGCCCCCTTGGTTTGTGGGGAAATCAGCTGTTCTGTAAACAGGGGATGGATTGGCTGTGCCCCCTTGGTTTGTAGGGAAATCAGCTGTTCTACAAACAGGGGATGGATTGGCCATGCCCCCTTGGTTTGTGGGGAAATCAGCTGTTCTGTAAACAGGGGATGGATTGGCTGTGCCCCCTTGGTTTGTAGGGTGGGCTTGGTTTATGTGGCAGGGAGGAGCCCAGGAACAGTGCTAATCCTACAGAGCAATCCCTGCCCAGCCTGTGCCTCTGCCCTGTCCCCATCACCACTGCCAGGACCCCAAATCTGCCCCCAGCCCGGCCCCTCTCCTTCCCTCATTCCAGATCTGGCACCCCGGGCCTGCTCCCACAGCTCAGGAGGGGAACCTGGCATAGACAGGGAGCTGGGGTGATGTGGATCCCACAGTTGGATCCCACAGCTGGATCACACAGCCAAATCCAACAGCCAGATCCCACAGCTGGACCCCACAGCAGGACCCCCCACATCCAATGTTTAGGTACCTGCTCCCACCCTGACCCTGCAGACAGCACAGAGATGACACAACTCCCAGCAGGCATTTCAGAAACACCCATTCATTTAAAACTCTGTTTGTGTCCAAAAATTACAAATGAGAAGTTCCTATAAGATTTTACACTACAGTTTGATTTTACACTTTTTCTATTTGGCCAAGTTGGAAAGCAGCAGGGAGGAGGACACAGGCTGGTCAGTGCTGGGTTAGTGGTTGGATTTGATGACCTTGAAGGTTTTTTCCACCCTAAATGATGCCATGATTCTGTGGTTCATCAGCTGCCCAGGTGGCCAGAGGACAAGGACAGGTCACCTGTGTGTCCAAGGACAGCCCAGCGCCACTTGTGGGGTGGCTGCAAAGCCAAATTCCCTTTGGCTGGGCTGGGAGAAGGAGCCATAGTTTGGGAGGCTTTAGCCAAGAGTTTGGGGCAGGCACATGAGGAAGGGGCACCCAGAGGTGGGGCCAGTTCCATCCCTGGGGACTTCCACACTCAGCCAGCCAAAGCCACAGCTGACCTGACAGTGAAGGTGGCATTTTTGTGGGGTGACCCCCAGCAGCCCCTTCCATTCTGTATTTCTGTCCCTCCTGTCCCTGCTGCTCCTCCCAGCCATGGAGCTTTCCAAGTGATCCTGTCCTACAGAACTTTTATTCCACCACGTTGAGCTTTATTTGCCTTCAGGGTGAGAGCTGCGGTGAGAGCCTGCTGTAAATAACTCCCAGCATCTGCAAATGGCCCAGCTCATTAACCACCTCCTTCCCCGCTAATTAGCAACACAGGCAGCCGCAGTCCCGGGCTGGGGATCACCTGCAAGCCCCGATAACCTCTGCTACACCTCAGTGGGCATTTATTGCCACAGCTCAATGGGCATTTATTCCCCCAGCCAGCCCCATAACCTCTGCCACAGCTCAATGGGCATTTATTGCCACAGCTCAATGGGCATTTATTCCCTCAGCCAGCCCCATAACTTCTGCCACAGCTCAATGGGCTTTTATTCCCCCTCTGTGTCCCCGAATTGCTGGTGTCAGAACCCAGGACATCGCTCTGGCTGCCCTGGGGGACTCCAGACCCTGGCAGGGGCTCAGGGACCTTGGCACGCAGTCACAGACACCTGTGCCTTTGATTTTAGCCCATGGAAACAATTCCCAGCTTT
Source organism: Zonotrichia albicollis (assembly GCF_047830755.1). NCBI lineage: Eukaryota > Metazoa > Chordata > Aves > Passeriformes > Passerellidae > Zonotrichia > Zonotrichia albicollis. The sequence goes on along the minus strand of NC_133824.1, from coordinate 63,594,087 downwards.
GTGTGAGGAGTTACAAGCCACAAGGGCTTAAGTAGAATGATAGTTAGTTTGTCACAGGGTGAAAATGGAGAATTTTGGGGTTTTAGAATGGAGGTTCAGAAGCCAAGATAGAGGAATCTGGGCATGTCCTGTCCTCCTTCTTCATCTTCTTCTTGTCTTCCATCTTCTGCTCTTCTGGTGGCACTTCTGGATTGGTTTAGAGTACAGACAAACTGTCTGACATAGGTGATAGGTATTGGGAAGTTATGGTAAATAAAAGTACATGTAGTTCATAGTATAAAAAGCCAACACCACCCCAAGGGCAAGGACGGTGCCACAACCCGACCTGCTGGACAGATATCAGTGGGTCAGAGAAAGAATGGAATGGATAAGAGAAAATAAACCACCTTGAAAACCAGAGCCGAGGAATCCCGACTTCTTCTTTGAGCACAGGGCTGGGAAAAAAAGAGACTTTTAATACCTTGGGAGCCATTTCAGCAACTCAGAACCCAAGAGGCTGGGAGGTGTCCCAGGGGGCTGGGAGGTGTCCCAGCAGGCTGGGATGTGTCACAATTCCAGCTCTCTGAGCCTGCCCACTCCAGGGAGGAACTGCTGGAATTCCACATGGGAAAACAGCTCCACAGAGCAGCCGTGGCTCTGCCTGGGCTCCTGGGGGAGGCTTTGAAAATCCCCGTTCTGATGGCTCTGCCGGGCTCATCCCCCACACTTCAGGAGCTTCTGGGATGTTTTCCTTACTCCTCCCATGGCACTTCTTGTGCTGTGTGCCACTGACTGGGAAAGGAGTTAAAAATAAAGCTGTGTTATTAAGCAGGAGGAAAACACTCATTTAAGTGCTATTTATACGCCTGTGGAGACTGTTCCTGGAAATGCTTCACCAGCTACAGCTCCAGCTGGTCACCCAGGGAGGGAGGAACTCAGCAGCTCCTGAATGTTATTTACACATGGCCACAGCTCTGGTGTCACTGGGGATCCCCTTTCTGCTCTCAGGGGAAGAAATGGAGGAAACCCAATCAAGGATCCCACATGGGCTCCTTGCCAGACCCAGGGCAATTGTGGAGACCAAGATGCTCTGAATCCCAAAATCCCCGGGGCTGGAAAAGCCCCCCCCAGCCCAGGGAGTCCCAGCTGTGCCCAATGCCCACCCTGTCCCCAGCCCAGAGCTCTCAGTGCCACCTCCAGGGGACATCTCCAGGGATGGGCACTGTAACCCTCCCTGGGCAGTGTCAAGGCCTGAGCCCCCTTTCCATGGGGAAATTCCTGCTGTGCCCACCCTGAGCTGCCCCGGCCCAGCCTGAGGCCGTTCCCTCTGCTCCTGTCCCTGTTCCCTGGAGCAGAGCCCGACCCCCCGGCTGTGCCCTCCTGGCAGGAGCTGTGCAGAGCCAGAATCAGAATTGATTGGGTTGGAAAAGACCTCCAAGATCATCACGTCCAATCACCAGCCCAGCACGATGTTTAGCACTAAGCCACCTCCTCAAGTGCCACATCCATGTAGTTTTTGAACACTTCCAGGGTTGACAACCCTGCCCTTCTTAGGTGTCTGTACCTCTGCCCTGGGCTGTCTGTGCCAGGCTTGACAGCTTTCAGTGAAGAAAACTTTCCTCCTGTCTAATGTAAACCTCAAAGGTCATTAACCTCACCATGAGGAGGAGGATGTCCACCTTGCCACAGGAAGGCTGAGAAGACTCCACAAGCACAGCCACTGCACTAGTGGGACCCAGTGGAGCAACTTGGGTTGTTCAGAATTTTAGAATTCCAGATTGGTTTGGATTGGGAGAGCCCATCTCATCCCACCCCTGTCACAACCCAGGAAATTTCTCTGGCTGTCCTGGAGGACTCGAGCCCCTGCCAGGGGGCTCAGAGACCTTGGCACAGAGCCCAGACCCCTGTGCCTTTGATCCTGACCCATGGAGAAAATCACCACCTTTATATGAAGAATTACAAATGTAATTAAACATGAGTTTAAGTAGAATAATAGTTAGTTTGTCATGGGGTGAAAAACAGATTTTGGGGGTTTTTAGAATGGGGGATCGGGGTCCCAAGATGGAGGAATTTGGGTGTACCCTGTCCTCCTTCTTCCTAGCCTCCATCTTCTGGGTGATGTTGGCACACCCCTGCCATGGGCAGGGACACCTCCCTCTATCCCAGATTGCACCAAGTCCTGTCCAGCCTGGCCTTGGGCACTCCAGGGATGCAGGGGCAGCCCCAGCTGCTCGGGGCAGTGAAGGTTTGGGATATTTCAGAGCTGTCCCCAGTTATGGAGGATCAGCACCATGGAGAGCAGCATCTTCACCACAGCCAGGTCCAACCACCCCCCAAAGCTGTGGAGCTCCTCAAGCCATCCCTGCCTTTTCCTGGGACAGTGGAGGGAGCAGTGTCAGCCCCTGCCTGCCACCAGCACAGGACAAGGGTGACCAGAGCTGGGACCAGGCGCACTGGCAGTGACCACAGCCCCAGGATGGGCTGGGACAGGGACAAGGCCACGGCCACCACTCAGCAGCCAGGAGCAGAGTGCCAAATAAATCACTGGCAATTAATCCTGGGAGCAGTTTCCACCCCAAAGCTTGTTTGTATCCATCATGGTCTCCTTATCAGAGGGAAAAGCAAGATCACAAAAACATATCCCAATTAAGTGCTTGGAGCTCAATGAGGCTTCAGCTCCCATTTCTGTTCTGCTGCACTCTCAGAGTGCCTGGGAAACCTTTTGAAGTAGTCAATGATTATTTTAACAATTCAACTTATTTTCAAATGATTTACCCAGGAAAATAGCAATTTCTTACTTCCTTGGATTCATTGAACCAAAGTGTTCTAATCTGTCATATAATTAAAGTACTCATTAAGACTTTTCCTGGCTGGAAGAATCAAATCTCAGAGGCACCTGACCTTTGGGCATTTCAGCCTTTCACACTCCACTTACCCAGTTGTCTTAAAATTGCCTATTAGTGACTGCCTGGCTTTATGGGCTTTCCAAAGAGTATTTGGAGGGGAAGATGTAATACTAAATAAATCTATTACTAATAGCTCCACTTCTTTTTAATTCCAGAGTCCTGACAGGGAATGCAGCCCTTGGTCCCTGTAGGTGTGCTTTGCTTCCTTAATTAATTCCTCTCTGGGAAAGCCTGACAGAGGCACCACTTGCTTTTGGTTTTCAATAAAAGGCTGAGATCAAGGGAGCCTGAGGGAAGATCAGGAGATTCTTCCAAACCATTCCCACCAAAATCTGCTGAGCAGACAGGAACATGCACCTCCAAAATATCACGAATGGAGTTTGCAGATATCTGAGTCTGTGACCTTTGGTTTTGCTTTATCCAGTGAAAGAGCCTATCCCACATGGATACACCAAAAATGGGGTAAACCCTCCCAGCCTCTGCCAAACACTGCAAAGTCTTCATGGACAAGAACAGTGTGAATATTGATGGGGTAGGCCAGGCCAGGAGGAGCCAAACTGCAGGAATTGCAGCAAATTAAAGAAAGGTCAGCTCAAGGACTGGCTGGACACAGCAAGGAATGAGCACACCAACATCCAAGCTGCTTTTGCCATAGGAGTTACATCAGTTGTATTCATTTATATTTAAAAACAGTTCTGATTTTGGCTTTTCTCTGCATCAGGGGACAGGACACAGAATGGCTGCAAGTGCCAGAGGGCAGGGATGGATGGGAGATTGGGAATTCCTGGCTGGGCTGGAATTGCCAGAGCAGCTGTGGCTGCCTCTGGATCCCTGGCAGTGCCCAAGGCCAGGCTGGACATTGGGGCACCCTGGGACAGTGGGAGGTGTCCCTGCCATGGCAGGGGTGGCACTGGGGGGATTTGAGGTCCCTTTAACCCAACTCATTCTGGAATTTTGGGATTGCCCACACCAGAACCTGCACTCAGCAGGAGAGGCAGGAGCAGAGGAATCAGTGGGTGCTGGGCACGGAGCTGAGCTCCCACCCCAGTGCCAGCACAGGAGGAGTTCAGGACAGTGAGGAGAGCACAGGCTCTGCCCATCCTGAAGGGCTGGAATCCCTGCCTGGGCATTATCCCAGGGCCTGGCTCACTGATGTTCAGTTTCCTGCTCTGAGGCAGTGACTGATCCACATCTCCCCTGCATTCACCTGTCTCAGCAGCTGCTGCCTTGTGGGAATCCATAAAATCAGAGGGCTTGGGAAAGCTGCAAAAGGCAGGCGTCAGAGACAGCAGAACTGTGATTGGAGCTGAGCAGCAGCCATGAGTTGGTCAGCAGAAAAATTCTGTAAGAAATAGAAAAGTAAGGACAAATACAACAATGTCTGTGTATTAATGTTTGTCTAGAATAACTCCCTAAGCTGCAGAAAAGTTTATCTAGTGAGATGTTTTGGAGTTCTAAGCTTAAAAATGGAGCTGTGTGCATTGTGTTTGAGGGCTCACAAGCAGGGATTGTATTTGAAATAAGCAAGCATTCTTTAACCAAAGGTACCTGTGCTTACAGTGGTTGGATGGAACTGCTGTCAATGTGCTTTTGCTTTGTGTGATTGGTCACAAAACTCATAAAGTGAGTTGTGACATTGAGTTCTGTGTCTGCTGCCTGGGATGTGAGCTGGTGGCATCTTCCCATTGCCATAGCCATGGAATGAGAGTGATGCTGGAAAATCAAACAGCTCAAGGCACGTTCCCAGCAGCCCTGTCCTGTTGGGGATTTGTACACAGATCCCAGCTGGGGATAGTGCCTGACAGAGCCAGGTGAGGCAGAGCTCTGGGATTCCCCATGGAGCAGCCCTGGGATAGGTCAGCATGGCTTGGGCTGCTCTCCCTGCCTGTTGGGGAAGATCAAACAGGAAAGACTTATAAATATGATTGCCTGGCAAAAGATTTTGAGAATATGGAAACTATAAGCGAGATTGAAATGAAAGCAAGCTTTGAGAGCCCTCAGTTACTGAACAACTGGAAAACAATGGTGTGGCTGCTGAAGGTGATCCCTTTTTGATGGAACAACACCCTCTGCTTGCAGACAGGCCCAAGGGTCAGAGCAGACCCTGCAGCTTGGCAGAAGGGGCCCAAAGAGGAGTTTGTAGGGTTTAAAATGTAACACAGTGTGGTAATGTAATGATTCTTATAGGCTGTATGTGAATGCTGTAGGATTTGTATCTTGTACTGGATTGGTTAGTGAGAATCAGAATATTGAACACAGAAGATTTATTTTATTGGAATGGGAACTTCACTCTCTTAGCTCTTACTCTCTTATCCTTTTACTCTCTCACCCTCTCATCCTCTCTGCCCCTCTCTTCTCTGGGGCCTGCTCTGAGCTGTGGCTGCAGCTCCCAGCAGGGCCCTGCACCCAGGCCCTTTGCAATGAACCCCAAATCCCACCAGGGCCCTGCACCCAGGCCCTTTGCAATAAACCCCAAATCCCAGCAGGGCCCTGCACCCAGGCCCTTTGCAATAAACCACAAGTTCCTGACCTGGCTGCAGACATCTCTCGTCTCCATCCATCCCGACCGTGCTACCCCCTGTCACTCTTACACCTGCCACAATTAACAGGAGCACAACGAGCTGTGCTGCTCTTGTGCCACCCCAGCCCTGGCATCCTGTAGTTCTCAGCCTGACAGAGGGGATTGAGACACCACAATAAATGATATTTAAATTGGCCCGGGCTCACAACAACCACTGTTTGCTTGGGTGGCTGGAAGATCCATGCTCCTGCTGGCTGCTCCTGACATCATCATCTGTGCAAACTAATCAGAGGAAAACACCAGAATAATGTGTCTCAGCTCCAACAAAAGGAGCTAAAAACCCAAATAGAATTTGAGGGCATCTCACAGGACATTATTTATACCCATATCTCGCTTTAGTGCATCATTAGGTACGTTGAAATAATCAAAAGGAAAAGCTCATTAAGGAAAATAATCTGCAGAGCCATTAGTGTGAGTTTTGAAGGAGTAAAAGGATGTTCTGGCATGGCAGTGATGAACTACCTGAATAAACAATGACGAGAGATGAGATTCTACTTGAAAGGCCACAGTCAGAAGTGCTGGATCAAATAACAAGGATTTCTTCTGAATTCTTGGAAATTTCCAGTCTGATATGCAGGAAGAAATAAAAGGGGAACTAATCAAGCACAGGATGAGTGTGAAACAAAGGAGGTGAAACAAAATGAGCTCTGAGGTCCCTTCCAACCCAAACCATTCTGTATTTTCCATGATGAGGAGAAAGATACAGCACAGGGAAGGCAGAGGTGGCTGGGCTCGAGGAAAAGGTGGAATTTAGTAATGAGGAGGGGGAAGTGGAGCAGGGGGAGGTGAATTCCAGGATCCTGCAGCCCCAGCTGAAGCAAAGCACAGAAATCCCATGGGCAGGAGGCTGGGAATGGTTTCCATCGGCTGCCTGGGCAGGCCTGCAGCAGCCTGGCTGTGGATTTCCCAGCCCAAAGGGATTCTCAGCCCTTTGGGATACAGGGACATCACTTACAGAGGGATTAGAGCCTAAGAAGGTCAACTAAAAAATCTGAACTGCAAGAAATTTCAGGGTCTAATTACCAAACCTGAACGAGGAATGCAGGAGGAGAATTAGGAGTCAGTTTTTTTTCTTTTTGAGTTATTCCAGCTCTATTTTGCCAAGGGCTGGTGCTTAGAGAAACATCAGAGGGGAGAACAGAAATATGAATATTAACAGCACTGGGAGGTGCACAGGATGCTTTCAGAGACAAAGATGAAAGAAAGAAATGCAGTTATTTGCCTTTATCTTTAATGGTACTGAGAGCCAGACCCTACATTTTTAACGAGCACATTTGGTTGAGCTACAAAAGTCAAAACACTTCAAAGAAATAAAGGATCTGCTCAGTGCAGGGCCCTCCCCTGACACAGCTCCTCCACACCTGCCCCAGCCCAGGGACAGCCCTGGCCAGGGTGGGATGGGAACAGCAAATCCATGCCCAAATGCAGAATCATGGAGTGGTTAAGGCTGGAAAACCCTTCTGAGCCCAACAACCCCCAGCGGTGCCAAGGCCACCACTGTGCCCTGTCCCCAAGTGCCACTCCCAGGGCTTTGAAACCCCCAGGGATGGGGACTCCAGTTCCCAGCCCAATCCAGTGCAGGGCGTAGGCAGAATTACACACCTAGAATCTTCCATCAGCACCAGAATGAATCCCCCCAATTCCAGCGTTAACATGCCTCTTCCTCCAGGTTTATCTGCCCATCTGGAGGTGCTTTAATCCCTTTATTTTCATGTGTTTCTCAACAGGTTCAGCTGTGATTTAGCAGGTAGTGAAGGCTCCATAAGCACAGCCAGAAATGTGCATTCCCAATGTCAGCTCCCCCTGCAAACTCCACATTTCCCTTCCCTGTTCCTGCTGTGAATTTGGGAACAAAGAGGAAAACAGTGCTGAGATTCCATTGTGGGGACATCCTGAAATTATGGGGTCACTGTGGGAGAGGGCTTTGGACAAGGGGGATGGATTCAAGCTGAACAAGGGCAGTTTAAAATTGGGGATTGGGAATTGGGCAGGAATTCCTGGCTGGGCTGGAATTGCCAGAGCAGCTGTGGCTGCCCCTGGATCCCTGGCAGTGCCCAAGGCCAGGTTGGACACTGGGGCACCCTGGGGCAGTGGGAGGTGTCCCTGCCATGGCAGGGGAGGGACAGGTGGGATTTGAGGTCCCTTCCAACCCAAACAATTCCATGTTTATTCTGTCTGCCAAAACAGCCAAGTGCAGCTGCTCACTCTGATGATAAAACACAGTTTGCAATGAAAAATGGGATGAAAACACTGTCACAGCAGCCATTCCTCCACAGAACACTTCCAGGGGCTGTGGGACTTGGCCTGTGCTGTCCCCACCTCCCTTCCCAACCCTTCCTTTCCCTCAGGAGCTGGTTTCACTGCCACATTTGCAGCACCCCACCTGGAGATGTTCCGTTTTGTCAGGCCACTCCAGATCAGTTGGGAGCCAGCCCTTCCCCGCCTGATGCAGCAAAGGCATGGGGAGATTTTCTCCTCTGAAGCTTCAGCTCCAGGGCTGAGCCATCCCCTGTGATCCCTGTGTGCTCCAGCTCGGGATTGCTGGGCTGGGAAAAAGCAATTCTGAAATGCTCAGTTCAGGCCTGAGGAGAGGAGCTGCACAGAGAGAGCACACACAAAGAAGGTGTCCTGGAGGGAGGGCAGGGTAAATTACTGCCCTGGAACAGACAGAAAGTTGAAGGAATTGGGTCTGTGCTGTCACAGGGACTGTGGGGCAGGAGGCAGCTGGATCCATCCCATTGGGACTGGATCCCATGGTGTGAGGGTACCAGTTGTTGATTTCTCTGGGTCTGGATTGAAGGCACTGAGACAGTAGTTCATGTTCCGACACAGGTGTTTATTATTCCTTATCAGTGAAACAGTCTCATTACTGTGAGTTCTGCAGCTTTTCATTAGAAGGCACAAAATGGCCAACAGTCTCTTGGTACAAGGGCTTTTAAGACTGAACTATCCAATTAAGAACTGACACCTGGATTATTTTCCCTTTTAACCCAATAACTGATCCCACAGAGCCCACGATGGGACTTTTCTGCCCAATTACAAAATGCCACCAAACCCATGGAGAAGGAGGAAGAAGAAGCACGAGGAAGAAACCCAGGATCACACCCTGTGCCCTCCATCTTGCTTCCATCCACAACACACAAAAAATCCCAAAATCTCAATTTCTCACCATGCGATGCACCTACACTGCTCTCTATACTCTAATTCACACTTTTGTGGATTCCAGTCCATCTTGAAGTCTGGGAAAATTTCTCCATGAATGAGAGTCCAAGTCAGTGCTCCCCTGGGGGTCAGGGCACCCCAGGGCAGACAGAAAAATATTCCTGGTGCTCTGGGTTTCTGCACCATGGGATCAGGAACCAGAGTGCAGGGACAGGGATGCCCTCCCTGCCAGTCTGACCTCTGTGTCCAGGCTCCATGAGCAAGGTGGGATCCAAGAGCTCCAGGGCAGCCCTTGGCATGAGGAAGGGGTTGTGTGAGCTGGAACCATCCCGGGTGTCCCAGTCTGAATTTGGTATTGAGTGCAGTCTGGATCTACAGCTGATTGAGAGGGTCTGAATGGAGCCAGAGCAGCAAAGGGACAGCCAGGGTGGCAGCAGAGCCATTCCACCCTCACACCCTGCCTGGCCTCCTCTGTGTCCCGGTTCTGCCACCTCAGTGCCCCATTTGTTTAACAAGCCTGGCTGACCACAGCTGCTGTTGCTTCCATCCAAACATCTCCACCATTAAATCTCTGCTTTGTTTTCTGACAGCCTTTCACCAGATCAGGGCCCAGCTGTATTAGCTTTCATCTCATAAACTGCTGCCCTTTCCCTTGTTTATTTCCTCATAAAAATAAATAGGCTCTCATCAGCTCATTTTGGTATTTACCCTCTAATAAAGGAAAATCAGGAGGCGTCACATCTTCCCCTGCCCCTGTTGAGATGCAGGAGCCAGCGCTGACAATCCATTATCTATCAAAAAACCCACTTTAAAGAGATTTTCCTGCCAGTCTGTGCTGCTTGACAGAGTTTGTCTGCCAAGCCCAGACCACTGAGAAGTGCCCAATCTCCCCCAGGGCACCATGTGCCCCTGTGAGATAAGGGGGCTGTTCCACAGGAAGCCAACTCCAGCAGCACAGCACATTTCCCTCCCTGCTGCAATCTGCCTGTGTCCTGCAGCTGCAGCAGAACCCTGATCACACAGCTCAGCTGTCAGAAATGCAGCTGGGAGCAGCAGGCGGGCAATGCAGGCAGCCTGGGGTGTCACTGGGGTTTGTTTGAAAAGCCAGGTGTGTGCTAAGGAAGGCAGGAGCCTCCCCTGAAATGGAAAATGCAAACCCCCTCCCTCTAAATTACTGTAATTCTGAAATTAAGGGGCTCACTGGCAAAAATATGTGAGTAGGAATAACAGCTCTTTACTAGGAAAATTAAAATACAAATGCAATAGTACAAACAACAAAAAAACCCATTGAAAGAGTGATCACAGTCCCTGCCCCCTGTGTGCCAGGGGGTGTCCCAGCCCCATCCATGGGGGCTCAGCCCTCCTGCAGTGCCAGCTGTGGCTCTGCTGCAGCACGGATCCTGCACAAGGGGGGAGTTTTCCTCTGCAGCTCCAGGGCTGCTGCAGATGGGCCTGGGCTCCCTCTGGCCATGCAGGGCAGCAGAAAGCTGCTCCTCTGGCAATGCAGGGGGCAAAGGCTGCTGTGCTGGGCCAGGCTCAGATTGGATCCAGGGAGGAATGCTTGGCTCCTCCCCTGGGCGGAGCATCTCCCCATGGGATGCTGGGATTGGATCAGCCCTGCAGGGACACTCAGTGGGCGTGGACAGCAGAGATCTCCTGGAGGGAGGGTTGGCTGGGGCAGAGATAAAGGAAAAACTGCCCATGGACAGCAGAGAACTGCCCCAGCTCTGACAGGTGGATGGGATGAATCCTGTGGGTCCCTCCAGCTCAGGACATTCCATGGTTCTCTGATTGAGCTGTGGCTCACAGGGGCTGGAGAAGGAAAAGCACAGACCCATTGATGAGCTGATGGAGGCATCCCAAAGCCAAGCCCAGGGACTGGAATTTGCCCAGTTCTGGGCCCAGCCTGGGGGAATCACTGCAGAGCAAGCCCCTGTGACAGGCAGGGCAGCTGAGAAGGATTTAATGGTCCTGCCTGGCCTGAAACCCTCTCAATCTAAGGAGCAGCAACGAGCAGAGCAGCTGCTCAGGGTAGGAGCTGGTAATTAAAAGCTCTGTTCTGTCCTGTCAGCTGTAATTCCCAGTGGGAAAGGCTGATCCTCGCTGCCTGCCCTGGCTGTGGATGAGGAGATAGCAGAGCTTTCACCTGGCTGATTGCATCCAGCCAGGGCTACACACAGGAGACTGGGGCTGGGAGACAAATCCCCAGCTCAGGCCAGGAGCAGCCTTTCAAAATGATTGGAACCTTTATGGGCTGGAAAGTTCTGAAAAGCTCCCAAATATCCCAGTGTTTGGGCTTAGCCACTGAGCTGCCCTGGTGATGTCACCCCTGGGCTGTGTCTTGGGGACATTGACATCATTGAGGGCTTCCTGCAGTGCTGGCACAGCAGGGAGGGCTCCCATCCCATCCCATCCCATCCCATCCCATCCCATCCCATCCCATCCCATCCCATCCCATCCCATCCCATCCCATCCCATCAATAGCATTATAATTATAGAATCTCTGAGTGGTTTCGGCTGGAAGGGACATCAAACCCCACCCAGTGCCACCCCTGCCATGGCAGGGACACCTCCCACTGTCCCAGGGTGCCCCAGTGTCCAGCCTGGCCTTGGGCACTGCCAGGGATGCAGGGGCATCCCCAGCTGCACTGGGCACCTGTGCCAGGGCCTGCCCACCCTGCCAGGGAAGAATCCTTCCCCAATGCCCCCATCCCAGGTGTTGGATCCATGTTGGGATTTTGCAGCAAAGGAAAGAAACCCGGCTGTGACAGAGTTGTGGAGGCAGCAGGGGCTGAGGGTGACTCCTCCTTCCTGGCCCCCCTCAGCACTGGGGGTCCCCACCTGCACTGATTGCACCCCCAAGGGGTTAATTGTTCCTGTGGAGCCCTGGAGCCCCCCGGGCTGGGTCCAAACCAGGATGCTGGGGCTGTGACAGGGACACCAAGGGCCAGGGAGCTGCCCAAGGGCTCTGATGGGGCAGGCTCTGCTCCTGGAGGGAGGGAATGCTGTGTTTGGTTCTTGGGCTAATCACTGTAAATGGAAATTCCCTGTGGGAATAAATCACACAGGAATCCATTTGCTTCATGGTGGAAAATCCCATTCTTTGTTCACATAACTCATTTATATCCACTTTTACAGACCTTGTGGGTGACTCCCATTGGTCAGGAGCTTTCTTGCCAATCACTTTGTTGGTTATTAACAAATTGTTATTCTGTATTGATTGGTCACTCAGACTCTCAGTGTGTAAATGCAGGGACAGTTGTTTATGAGAGAGAGTTTTCATTTTTCTATCTAACAGTATGAAAACAGTTTATAGAGGTGCTGGTTGTTTTTCACCCAGGAATAGATTGTTATGTTAACAAACTGCTCACACCAGGATTGCTCCCGCATGGGAACTTGGAAAGGGCTGGCTTTGACGAGGCCAGCCACTGATTTTAACAGAGCAGGCCTGATTTTCTGAAGCCTTTCTTCATTATTTTTCTCCCTTGCTGCAGCAGTACCCACATTGCCAAATCAGGGATCCCTGGAAGACTTTCCTGGGAGCATTTTCCCCACGTGCTGTTTGATTGTTTGGAGAGCTCACTGGATATTCAGGGAACATATGTGCCTCCCTGCTCCTCCTCCCTGCCAGCAATTCCATTTCCAGCCTGTAAATGGATTTTTTTCTTCCTTTGTGGGTATATTACAGCACTTTTCCCTCCTGGAGAGAATTAGGCAGGAATGCAATGGTGAATGGCAGATTTGGGATTGGGTATTTGTTAATTTGGGTTTGTGCTCCTCTTCCCTGCCTGGCTCCCACCCTTTGCTTCTGGCATTGCATTGCTGCTCTTGATCCCAAGGATCTCTAAAACCCGAGGAGATGAACAGGCTGAGGAGGCTGCTCAGAGATCAGAGGGTCGTGGGGAGACCTGACAGCACCTCCCAGAAAAATCTGAGGGGCCTCTCCACCCTCCCCATCACTACAGCAGCATGGCTGCTGCTTTGCCAACAGCCAGAACTCATGGTTTGATCTGGAAGTTTTGTCAGGAAGCCAGACCTTGTGGTTTTCCTTGGAGATGTGCTCAGCCAGGAGAATTTTCCTTGTTGAGGAGTTCATTGCAGTCAGTAGTGATCAGATCTGCTGACAGCACCCAGGATTTGCTCATCTCAGCCATCCCAGGCTGGTCCCTGCTTTCCCATCTCTGGGGGCAGCAGTGGGTGATGGAACCCCAAGGACAAACCCGGTGTCACCTCAGGGGTGATGGAACCCCAGGGACAAACCCGGTGTCACCTCAGGGTGATGGAACCCTGGAACCCCCGGGGACAAACCCAGTGTCACATTAAGGGTGATGGAACCCTAGGGACAAACCCAGCATCACCTCAGGGGTGCTGGAACCCCCAGGGACAAACCCAGTGTCTTCATTTCCTTTGTCAGCTAATGCTCCCCCACATCTCCAGCCTGGAGCACTCTGCAGGACAGATGTCCCAGATCCCAGTGTCATTTGGCAGGAAACTGGGGGAAGATGCACTGAGCTGTCCCAAAATGCTGCCAATCCCAGTTTTGCAGAGCACCTGGAGCTCCCAGCCCCACCCACAGCCATTGCCAATCCAGGCGCCGCAATCCGAGGGGTCCTGAGGTTCAGTTTAATTATTCCTGCTTGCAATCTTATCTGGATTAAGAGAGAACTTTAATTACTCGGCTAATAGCTCTGCCTTTCCATGGGGCTCTGTTCCCATTAACCCTTCCAGAGCTCGGTAAGGGAGGGCTGGGTGCCGGGGGTTTTGTTACAGGCGCGAAGCCAACATCAAAAACGAGGCGTTAAATGCCATTTCCTGTGGCAGGTTCCAGAAAACAATCATTAGGAGAGGGATATTTGCAAATGTCACCGTTTGGAAATGGCCGTGTTGTGCCTGCCTGTGTTGGGTGCGTCCTGATGAACTGGAAAACAAACACGGGCACCTCTCAGTCTGCAGCTCGGGCTGAGGAGAGGAGAAGTGTTAACATTTATTACTTGCTGGTAAACATCATTAGCGTGACCTTTTTGAGGCATTTGAAAGGAAAAATGAGATAATGCAGGGTGCAGAGCTCCTTTCCCTCAGCACTGCCCCGCTCGCAGCTCTCCCAACGCCTTCATGCCAATGCTGCCTGCAGCTGGCACAGCTGGCACAGCTGGCACAGCCTGAGGGAGTGGCTGCCCCGGGGCTCCCCGGAATGCAGGGACTCGGGAATGGGCTGTATGGTGGGTGTCTGGGGCTGTCTGTCCATGCCCACAGGACTGGGTGCCCAGGGACGCATCTGGGGACTGTGGTGGCCCTGATGTCATTGCCCAGCCCAGCACAGGGGCCAGGTGAGCTCAGGGCAAGGCTGAGCCCTCCAACCAATCCTTGCAGGGCTCTGGCACTGATTCCAACCTCCTGCCCTTTTCCAGGCGCTCACTTCTCATTTCCACGAATCACAGAATCCCAGAATCCCAGAATCACAGAATCACAGAATCACAGAATCACAGGATCAGAGAATCACAGAATCAGAGAATCACAGAATCACAGAATCCCAGAATGATGAGGTTGGAAGAGACCTCTGAGACCATCGAGTCCAACCTGTGCCCTCACACCTCACCCAGACTACAGCACCCAGTGCCATGTCCAGTCTGTTTTTAAACACATCCAGAGATGGTGATTCCACCGCCTCCCTGGGAAGAGCATTCCAGTGCTTTATTATTCTTTTGGTGAAAAATTTCTTCCTGATATCCAACCTGTGCCTCCCTGCCGTAGCTGCAGACTGTGCCCTGTGGTTCTGTCAGAGACCGACCCCACCTGTCTGCAGCCTCCCTGCAGGAAGGTGTGGAGAGCAATGAGGGCACCCCTGAGCCTCCTCTTCTCCAGGCTGAGCACCCCCAGCTCCTTCAATCATCCCTCACAGGGTTTGTGTCCCCTCTCCAGCCTCGTTGTCCCCTCTGGATGTGCTCAGTGTCCCAAGGTCCTTCCCAAACTGAGGGGCCAGAACTGGACACGGCACTCAGGGTTTGGTCTCACCAGTGCTGAGCACAGGGACAGGACGATGTCCCTGCTCCTGCTGGCCACACCATTCCTGATCCAGGCCAGGAGCCATTGGCCTTCTTGGCCACCAGGGCACATTGCTGGCTCATGCACAGCCTGTTGTCCACCAGCACCCTCAGGTCCCTTTCTGCCTGGGCACTGCCCAGCCACACTGTCCCCAGCTTGGAATGTTGTAGGGGACTTTTGTGGCTAAAATGGCTCCAGGGAGGCAGCACTGCTGAGCAGGGACAGAGAACCCCCTGAACTCCTTCCCCAGGCTGTGATTGTGGGTCTCAGGGACAGCCCAGGACCCAGGGTGGCAGAAATGAACCTTCCCTGCATTCCCAGCCCACCCAAGAGCTGTACTCTGTACATAACCATGGATTATCTGTGGCCAGAGTCCTTTCATAGCCATAATTCAACCCCGGGGCCTGCTAAGGTAATAAATGGGATGAAGGATGGCCCTCTCCATAAAGGGTTCCATTATTCCTGCCTGCTGCACAGCCTCAGAATATCTGTTAATGGGATTATGGGAGGGCAATTTCAGAGGCAAAAGAAATGAGGGTGGAGCTGTGGGAAACAGCCCTGGGCACTGGGCACTGCCCTCAGTGCTCACAGGATTATTTAGGTTGGTTTCTTGAAAAGCCATGTGTGTGCTGAGGAAGGCAGGAGCCTCTCTTGAAATGGAAAATATAAAGCCCCTCCCTCTGAATTGTTATAATTTTTAAATTAAGGGTCTCTCAGGCAAAGATATGGGGATAGGAGTAACAGTTCTTTATTGGGGGAAAATAAAATAAAATAAAAATGCAGTAACATAAACCAAACCCCTGCCAGAGTGATCACAGTTTCTGCCCCTGTGTGTCAGGGGGTGTCCCAGCCCCATCCATGGGGCTCAGCCCTCCTGCAGTGCCAGCTGTGGCTCTGCTGCAGCACGGATCCTGCACAAGGGGGGAGTTTTCCTCTGCAGCTCCAGGGCTGCTGCAGATGGGCCTGGGCTCCCTCTGGCCATGCAGGGCAGCAGAAAGCTGCTCCTCTGGCAATGCAGGGGGCAAAGGCTGCTGTGCTGGGCCAGGCTCAGATTGGATCCAGGGAGGAATGCTTGGCTCCTCCCCTGGGCGGAGCATCTCCCCATGGGATGCTGGGATTGGATCAGCCCTGCAGGGACACTCAGTGGGCGTGGACAGCAGAGATCTCCTGGAGGGAGGGTTGGCTGGGGCAGAGATAAAGGAAAAACTGCCCATGGACAGCAGAGAACTGCCCCAGCTCTGACAGATGGGTACAGAACACACCCCCAGCCACATCTTGCATTTCCAACCTAATGCAATTGGAAAGGAGCACCAAGACATCAAATCCAGCCTGTGACCATCCCCACCTTTCACCCAGAGCAGAGCACTGAGAGCCAGGTCCAGCTGCAACAGCAACTTTTCCAAACCTTCATTTTTGCCCTTTTCTGGACCCTGTGTATTTTCTCAGTAGCATCTTATTCATATTTTCTTTTCTATTCCCTTCCCTCCTCCCACGTTCCTTCACCCTGCAGACATTATGGAATTATTCCAGAGCTGCTGATGCAGGCGAGTGCAGCATAAAACCCATCAATCTCCCCCTCTAAAGAGGTTTTCCTTCTCTCGTCCTCACTTTTTCCTTCTTGCAATTTAACTTTATTTTACTCTTTCTCTGCTCAAAGGATCGTGGAATGGTTGGGGCTGGAAGGGCCCTCAAAGGTCACCTGGCCCAGCCCCACTGCCACGGGCAGGGACCATGCCAGCCTCTGCACGGCAGAGGTGAGAGACTCCTGTCATCCTTGTCACAAGGCTTGAAGAAATTGTGTTGAGTTCTTTCACCTGGTGACTTCTGAGGAGTTCTGTGTCTGCAAGGAAGCTGATGCCCAGACTCGCTGCCACTCACGGGCTGGACCTGATAGAAGAGGTCAGGATCTTTTCAAAAACATCTTCTCCATCTGAAAATGAGAATTCATTGACTCAGAAGTGGCAGGGAGCATGAATTATTTCAGCAAAGTTGGTTTTTTAATGGAAAAAGATGCTCCAGAGTCTGCAATTACCATTCTGACCCTGTAACCCCCCGGATTTGATTTTGATGATGGCTGGGAGGCGAGAGAAGGGCAGAGCCCCGGTGGCCTCATCCTGGAGCCAGGCTGGAGCTGTTCCTCCCCTGCCAGGCTCTCCAGGGGAGCCCTCAGGCCGTGCCCTCTCCAGATGTGCCCTTTGCCACGATAGCAGCTTCTGTCCACAGCTCGCTGCGCCCACCAGAATTATTTATTCATTTTTTGTTTATTCCTTACCAAAAATTCAATTAAGGCAAGCCCAGGGCATGAGGGCTCGGGAGAACAGAGCAAAGGCTGTGGTCCCTTTGTGAGAGGATTCCATGGTGTCCTTCCCCTGCTTTGTGCTCAACCTCTGCAGATTAAAATCCTCTTTTTCTACAGCTAATTCCTCCCTCGCCGCTGGCTGCATCCCCACTTTGATGTGAGCTGATGGAAAACGTGGAGCTGAAGGCAGCTCGGTGTTAAACTCAGGAGGCAGCGCAGGGAGAGGGATGAGAGGCTGTTGTTTCCTACAGATGGATAATCAGGAAGGAAATCACTCAGCCTGTGGTGGCTAAATTTAATTTAAGGATACAAATGTGTGCTTAACGATGCGCTGGCAGATCCATGGCACGGTTAAATGAGAGATTCAGTGTCAGGAATGGCTCCTGGCTGGGCACTGGGAGAGGCCGTGGAGGAAAAGGAGATTTATCCTTGGGTGGTTATTTGAGGGTGTGGAGAAGGAAAAGGCCACCAGCAGGGATTGTCCAGGGTGTGCAGAAGAAAAAGGCCACCAGCAGGGACTGTCTGGGGTGTGGAGAAGGGAAAAGCCAACAGCAGGGACTGTCTGGAGTATGCAGAAAGAAAAGACTACCAGCAGGGATTGTCCGGGGCGTGCAGAAGGAAAAGGCCACCAGCAGGGACTGTCTGGAATGTGGAGAAGGTAAAGGCCACCAGCAGGGACTGTCTGGAGTGTGCAGAAGGTAAAGGCCACCAGCACAGGCTCTCCACACCATGGAGGAGACACAATGTGTGCTGTTCCCCTTCCTTTGGTTTCTCCTCCAGGCTGTTCCTCCAGGAGCTCTACTCCCAGCCCAGCTCCCTGCAGCGCCCCAGACAGGAGCACCCAGCACATCCCAGGTGTCCTGGGGGCCATGTGGAGCCGCTGTCCCTGCAGTGTGTGCAGTGCTGGGCTCACAGCACCACGGGATGGAGTTCAAAGGCACAGCAGGAGCTCTGTGTGTGCACCGAGCCTCTGAAGCCAAAGGACAAAATGCAGTATCAAGGGAGTAGTTAAATGAGCAAGCTTTGATCTAGGACATGAAAAGAGCAGAAAAAGCTTTTTTTCTCCTTTTGATAAAGGTTAAATTTTAGCTATCAGGAAATCTAATCTGTGAATTTTGCCATTCAAGTCACTCCACAAAGGCCAGATTGGATATTGGGGCTTTGAGGAACCTGGGACAGTGGAAGGTGGCCCTGCCATGGCAAGGGGTGGGATGAGATGATCTTAAAGGTATTTCCCACCCAAACCAGCCTGCAGTTCTGATTTTACATTTACATTACACCAAGCAGGCACTGTGCAAGGACAGCTGGAGCCTCTCACATCAGAAAGGCAGAGGGTGTGGGGTTCAGGAGGGCTCAGAGCAGGAAACACAGTGCAGGCACCACAGAGAGGAGCAGAGGATGCAGCTCAAGTGTTTCCTCACAAATATTCCAAAGCTGGAATTCCAAACCTCTGCCCAAGGAGCTGGATGTGGTAAAAGTGGTGCCAGCTGGGCAGATTTGGCTCCCCAATGCCAGCACATGGACAGACTCCTCTTGCTGGCCATGGAAACACCCCCTGCTTTTCAGGCCAAGTATTCACTTTTTTTCCCCTCAAGTTCATCACCACGATTAAGGAAATGGCCACTTCTCTCCACCAGCTTATCATGGCCAACCAACGGTGAGAGCAGCTCCTCAGACTGATCCTATCTCAGAAATTCTCCCTGATGTCCAATACAAACCCTCCTGGCACTGCTCCTGGCACCCTCTCCTGTCACTGGGAGAAGAGACCAACTCCCTCCTGGCTCACCCTCCCCTCAGGTGGCTGAGAGCAGCAGGTCAGGTGCAAACAGGAAAACACAATTCCATGATAAATGGGGAAAAGGAAAATCTCCTTCCTGTGCATGTGGATTCAGAGTGCCCCGAGCTGGAAATCCATCCTCTATCCCATCCCAGGTGAGGATGTCACACTCCTCATGGATCTGCACCCAGATCAGATCCCAGGCCACCATCACACTGCCATGGACTGGGATATTCCCTGCAGCAGCTGGAGCTGCAGGGGCAAACCTGGGGGTCCAAAGGCTCTTGTGGCATTCACATTCTCTGGAAAAATCCCTTCACCCAGGGTTGTTCTCCTGGGAAGCTGAGAAGCCTCAGAGAAAAGGAAAGCAATTCTGATCTCATTTGCTTCTCCTGTGTTGTGCTCACGTGGAATGTGTTTGGAGATTGTTTACCCACAGGTGATTGTTCCATTGGATTCTGCTGGGAGTTGTTTTCACTCTTTGGCCAATCAGGGCCAAGCTGTGTCAGGGCCTGGAAAGAGTCAGGAGTTTTCATTATTATCTTTTTACCATTCAGTGTGTGTCTTTTCTGAGTTCTTTAGTATAGTACAGTATCCTTTAATATGACATAGTATCATAAAATAATAAATGAGCCTTCTGAGAACATGGAGTCAGACGCATCATTCCTGCCTTTGTTGGGGCATCTCCCTGCAAATACAACAGGCTCTGCCAGCCCTAACACCACTTTGAGAAGCACAAACTCCCATCAGCGTGTGGCATTTCAGTGCCCCACAAACTCGCATCAGTGTGGCACTTTGAGGCCTCACAAACTCCCATCACAGTGTGGCATTTCAGTGCCTCACCCCGCCCGGGTGAGTTCCCCCCTCAGTGCTGTTGGTGCTTCCCTGGTGGCACCATCTGGGGTGGCTGTGGCTCTGTGGGGTCAGGATGGTGCTGTAGGACCAGGTTTGTCAGCTGCAGTGCCCCTCTCCTACCAGCTCAGCTCTGGGGGTTTTCCAGCTCTAAAGGGTTTTCCTTCTGTCCAAGCTTCCTCCCACATGGATCACAGAGATCCCTCTGGCACGTGGGGACTGTGACCCCAGGGATTGCTGGGCAGGAGCACCCCAAATCCAACTGGTGAGGAGGAATAGCAAAGCGTAAATGATCCCTTCACAAAGGAGCTGCACATCAAAAGCTGGGATGTGTTTTTGCAACCAGGACCACAAGGTTGCTGTCAATGATCCAAATTTATCCTGCAGCACTAATTGAAGCAAATAATGACCTGAATGTGCTGTGAGAGCCCAGAAGCATGGCAAAAAGCTGTTCCAGAGGGTTCTCTGGCACAGGACACGTGAGACCCTCTGGAGGAGCAGGGCCTGGAGTGGCTGTGCCTCCATGAAATATTAACAATTCAGCAGCACGAGCCAGGCAACAGCGAGTGACACCAGGCTGGGGATGATTACAAGTGCTCTGGCAGGCAGGATTAGAATTCAAAGTGATCCTGATAAATTGGAAAATGGTCGGAAATCAAAGAGACAAAATTCGATAGAGACAAGTGCACATACAAATAAGAGGAAAACAAATATTGCGATGCAGGAGCGGGGCTGGGGAAAGCAGCCGTGTGACAGCTGCAAACACAGTGAGCAGAGTTAATAATGTCATCCCGCACCCAGCCCCAGCTGCTGGCACTGCCAGGGCTGCAGGGGAGAGCTCCTGCCCCCAGGAATGGGCTGGGGGGGAACCTGCTCCGCACAGGGGCTGCACTGGGATTGGGGGCACAGAGCTGTGAGTCAGTGTAGGAATGTGCCCCTGTGGATGGAGTGGCAAAACTCTCTTTTTGTGGGGGAAGATGAAACAGGAAAGCCTTATCAATATGATTGCCTGGCAAAAGATTTTGAGAATATGGAAACTATAAGGGGGATTGAAATGAAAGCAAGCTTTGAGAGCCCTCAGTTACTGAACAACTGGAAAACAATGGTGTGGCTGCTGAAGGTGATCCCCTTTTGATGGAACAACACCCTCTGCTTGCAGACAGGCCCAAGGGTCAGAGCAGACCCTACAGCTTGGCAGAAGGGGCCCAAAGAGGAGTTTGTAGGGTTTAAAATGTAACACAGTATGGGAATGTAATGATTGCTATAGGCTGTATGTAAATGCTGTAGGATTTGTATCTTGTACTGGATTGGTTAGTGAGAATTAGAATATTCAACATTCTGGGATGCTGTCCTTTGGGAATTCTGGGATTACATCCTGTGGGAATTGTGGGACACTGTCCTTTGAGAATTCTGGGACACCGTCCTTTGGGAGTTTTGGGACACTCTCCTTTGGGATTTTGGGATGCTGTCCTTTGGGAGTTTTGGGACTGTCCTTTGGGAATTAGGGGATTCCATCCTGTGGGAATTGTGGGACACTGTCCTTTGGGAACTCTGGGACACCGTCCTGTGGGAGTTTTGGGACTGTCCTTTGGGAGTTTTGGGGCATTCTCCTTTGGGATTTCGGGACAGCTCGGTGCCTGTGACGGGGGTCCCGTTAGAGTCAGTCCCTTCCCGGTCAGCACCAGGGACAGCGGCGCTCCCGCTGCACTCAGGGCTTGCTCCATCCCCTGGCAGCCCTCCTGTGTGCTCAGCAAAGGAGACCAGAACAGCCCTAAAACCTGCCAAGATCCTAAAATTATCCCTCACCAGTTTGTTTCTCCTAGAAATCATTCTTTCTGTGGCTCCCGTAACTCTCTCTCATGCTCCTAAAGGGCTGAGGAAGGCTCACCCCACCAGCACAATGAGCTAAAAGCAAAAGGGTCTCCCCATTTTGTGGACACATTTGCAGTTTTCTTACCTTAGTGCGTTCCTTTTGTTCATTTCAGTTTTATTTTGATCATAGAACCACAGATTGGTTTGGGCTGGAAGGACCTCAAAGCCCACCCAGCGCCAGCTCCCCTCTCCACAGGTTATGGGATGGAGGACAATGGGGTTTAGGGCCCTGAGCTGCTCGTGGCACCCCAAAGCCCCAGAGAGAGCCACAGGGGAGGTCAGTTCTGAGCTGCAGCACAAATCAGTGGGGCCAGGGAAGGCTCCTGAGCAAGACAGAGAATGTGTGACCCAGGAGGGTGCACAGTGGAACCAGGGATCAGCTAATCCACTGGGATTCCCACACATCCCTGTGTCTAATCGTGGAGCTGCCCCAGGGATGGAGCCAGGCTGGGAGAGCTGGGAATGTTCACTGGAGAGGAGAAGGCTCCAGGGAGAGCTCAGAGCCCCTGGCAGGGCCTGAAGGGGCTCCGGGAGAGCTGCAGAGGGACTGGGGACAAGGGATGGAGGGACAGGAGCCAGGGAATGGCTCCCAGTGCCAGAGGGCAGGGATGGATGGGAGATTGGGAATTGGGAATTCCTGGCTGGGCTGGAATTGCCAGAGCAGCTGTGGCTGCCCCTGGATCCCTGGCAGTGCCCAAGGCCAGGCTGGACACTGGGGCACCCTGGGACAGTGGGAGGTGTCCCTGCCATGGAAAAAGGTGGCACTGGGTGGGTTTAGGGTCCCTCCCACCCAGAGCAGTCTTTCCATCACAGCCTGGAAATCCAATGTTTTATCCCAAAGCTCAGAGTAACACAAATTCCACCTTCCCCAAGGAAGCTGTGGGGGAACATTTTGAGTTTATCATTCACAGCGATCACTCAGGACACATCTGCCTAAACTCAGGTTTAACTGCAGCAGGGCTGGGCCTGAGGCAGGATAAACACGAGCTGGATTTCCTGCATTCATCCATAAAAGATCTCCTCTCTAACCTCTGCAAGCAGGGGACGATGGCAGCATTAAAACCCCGGCAAGGCTTTGCTCTGCCATCAGGATCAGATTGGGAAGCTCCGTGTTCCCAGAGGGAAGATTAAAGTGCAGCTCTAACAGCCTGATTTGTTCTTCAGCAGAGTGCTCTGCTGCGCCTCAGAACAAAATATTCCCAGCAGAGAAGGGCCAGGAGAGAGGCTGAGAACAGCTCCCACCCTGCTGCCTTCTGGGGGAGGAGAAAAGCACATTTTGGGTTCTATGGAGGGGCTTCTACAGCACCAGAGGGCTGGAAGGGTGGCAGGGTGACCTGGGACACGGGCAGGGGAGCTCACAAGGAAGGCTGAGGGGGCATTTTTAGGGACCTGCCCTCCTCAGGAGCTCTGCCAAGCACTTGGGACAGCAGCAAGGGCAGGGACTGGGGCCAGGAGAGCTCAGAATTTATAATAATAATAACAACAATAAAATAATAAAAATTTAAATAATAATAATTACAATAAAAATTAAAAATAAAATAAAATAAAAATAATAGTAGTAATAATAGTAATAATAGTAATAATAGTAATAATAATGATAATAGCTAGGCTCAGACAGCAACCCAGGAGCCACAGCAGCTCTGCAGCTCCTGGGAGGTGCCAGAGGAGGTCCTGTGCAGCCTCTCAGCTCTGTCTGCTGCAGAAGCAAAGGTCTGTAAAGGTGTAACTGAATCCAGGATTCTGTGTCCACAAAATGGGGAGACCCTTTTGCTTTTAGCTGCATTGTGCTGGTGGGGTGAGCCTTTCACAGGAGCATGGATTTGGCATCCAGGGGACTGGGAGAGAGTTTTGGGAGCCACAAAAAAGGAACAACCACAGATCCTGCTGGATCTGCTCAGAGCACAGCCTGACACAAATGGCAGCTCTGAGCTCACTGCAGCCTTCACTCCTTAACCCATCCCTGGGAAATTCAGACAAAACTGGAGGGATAAAGTGGGACAGACTCTGCAGGGGGGATCCAGTTCACCAAAAACCTTCCTGGCACCTCTGATTCCCCAAGCAGTTCGAGTGCTTCACCTAAAGGGGCTCCAGGAGAGCTGGAGAGGGACTGGGGACAAAGGAAGGAGGGACAGGAGCCAGGGAATGGCTGCCAGTGCCAGAGGGCAGGGATGGGTGGGAGATTGGGAATTGGGAATTCCTGGCTGGGCTGGAATTGCCAGAGCAGCTGTGGCTGCCCCTGGATCCCTGGCAGTGCCCAAGGCCAGGCTGGACACTGGGGCACCCTGGGACAGTGGGAGGTGTCCCTGCTATGGAAAAGGGCTGGGATGAGGTGGGATTTGAAGTCCCCTTCCCACCCAAACCATTCCATGGCTCCATCATCTCTTTCTTCCTCTCTTCTCTGGATCATCCCAACCAGATTCCCTTTAATCCCTTGAGAACCCCCCTCAGCCCTGCAGGACCCTGCTGCTGACCCTGCCCTGTCCCTGGGTCCTGCCCAGCCCTGACCCCAGAGCTGTCCCAGGGCTGCTCCCTCCCCTCTCCCCAGCCCATCCAGGCTGGAATCACAGCTGGATCAGAGGGATCTGTCAGGTCTGGTGCCACATTCAGCCTCAGAGGAGCTGCACCCACCCCAGGAGCCACCCCTGAGGGAGGAACCCCTCCTGCCCATGTTCACCTGGGATCCAACACCCCTGAGTGATGAATCCCACAGCCTGTGCTACCTCAGCTGCTGCACTTCCCACCGAGCCCCAAACCTGTGAAACTCCTGGAGAATGCAGGAGAGCACACATAGCTCCTCCCAGGCTGCACCCCCTGCACCAGCAGGTCCAATTTCCAGAGAAATGACAGAAATCCCACCCTGAAACAGGATCAGCTCTTGGAATGGCTGCCTTGCTCCTGACTTTATAACAAAATGGGGGTTGTTTGCCTTCTCCCCCAGTTCTCTCTCAATTTTCATTTAGAGTTGCTGTCCCGGGGAAGGGGCCCTTCCACTTTTCACCTTAATTAGCAGAGAACCCAAATCCTGCCAAGCCTTGTGCTGCTCCATCGCAGAGCTGGAAATGGGTTGGGAATTCTGTGCCACACCAGAGCCACCGATTTTTCTCTTTTTCCTGCTGCTACAAAAACGATGGAAATTCCCAGCAAACGAGGGTTTCAGGAGCAGAAAATGAGGATTGCAGGGGCAGAAAATGGGGATTGCAGCCACCTGGCAGAGTGGGCTGGAGGCTGCAGTGGAGCTGCCGTGGCTGATGCAGAGCTCAGCCCCTCTGCAGACACTGAACATTCTCGGGCTCTTTTCAGGAGCTCTTCCCATAAAAGCCAGACATAAAGGGACGGCAGGCAGAGCTTCCAGCAGGATTCAAAAGGCAGCAGCCCAGCACTCCGAGAGTGATTAAAGGGCCAATTAACATACAAGCAATGTATCTCCTGACCAGCAAAAAGGAGCCGTGCTCAAAGTGAGCTTTATTGACTCAGCTTTTCCCAGCTGATTTATTTGGGAGAGAAAATAAGGCACAGCTTTTTTCCCAAGCAGATTTACCCTTTTTATGACGTCTCCTTTATCGAGCATTTCTCTCTGGCTTTGTCCTCTTACAGCACAAAGTTACAATAACAAGGAACACACATTTTTCTGGATGAAAATCCATCATGCCCCCCGGCAGCAATTGCAGAGGCTCTAAAGGCAGCCTGAGCTTTGCTGGGCTCCTCCTGGGCTGGCCTGGAGAGCAGAGCTGGATGTGGGAAATGCTGTGGAGGAAGAGCAGGTGCCTGGAAAGGCACCAAAGTGAGCACAGAGAGAGTGATGAGTGTTTCCTTTTCATAAATCCCACAATCCCAGATTGGTTTGGGTTGGAAGGGACCTTAAATCCCACCCAGTGCCACCCCTGCCATGGCAGGGACACCTCCCACTGTCCCAGGGTGCCCCAGTGTCCAGCCTGGCCTTGGGCACTGCCAGGGATCCAGGGGCAGCTCTGGGCACCCTGTGCCAGTGTATTTCTGTGTCCATCTTTATTTTTTGTGTGTATGTCTCCACTGACAAGAAAATCCAGAGGAAATCACCTCCCCTTCTCCCTGTTCTTGCATGTTTCTAAAGAAAAGAAAAACATTATTATCTTTAGGCTTCACATTGTTAAACCTCTGGGTGTCCTCTCACCTCCAGCTGGTGGGACACCCAGCTCAGAAAATGTCACGTGCACTGGTCAGGAAAATAACAACCTAAAAATGGCTCTAAAGAGCAGGCAGCAAACAAACGAGGGAGTGCAAATATCTGAGAAAATCAGTTAATCAAAAAGATCATAAACCCAGGGCAATAAAACTATTATTTCCCTAAAACATATCATTAGCTCTAATACTCCGCTGCCCAATTTTATTGAAATTGAGGACGTGATAGGTTTTAAAAATGAGAGATTTCTCTGTTTTAAAGTTAGGAAAAATACACATGAGTGCTGGGGAGAGGAGAAGGAGCTGGGCAAGGATTCAGAGCCAGAAGAGAGGGCTCCTTGCCCTCAGCCCCAGAGAGGGCTCCTTGCCCTCAGCCACCTCCCCAGGGCAGGGTGGTCCTGGCAGATCCTCCCTCAGGGATTACCTTTGGTTAGGGAAGAGGAACCTCCTCATGGGACATTTGACAGACCAGCATCTCTGTGTTTGATCCAGATAAATAAATTACTGGTTTTAGATGATGGAGAGCACTGAGGGGCAGCTCCAGTGACATCACCCCTCACCCAGTGACTGCGCTTGGGTTCACAGCAGGAAAATCCATCCCTGCAGGAATATCTGTGTGTGATATTGTGGTACAACCACGTGCAGGGTGTTTGTGTCCAGTGGCATGCCTGGAATTGCTTTCCCAGGGCTGATCCCATGGGTGTGATCCCAGTGAATCCTTGTCTTAGGTTGGAAATTGGGGTGTGTGTTCTATCACCATCTATCAGAGGTGGGGTAGTTCTGTTCTGTTTCTGGAAGGGAATAGAAAGGAAAATGTGAATAAGAAGCTATTGAGAAAATATGCAGGGTCCAGAAAAGGGCAAAAATGAAGGTTTGGAAAAGTTGCTGTTGCAGCTGGACCTGGCTCTCAGTGCTCTGCTCTGGGTGAAAGGTGGGGATGGTCACAGGCTGGATTTGATGTCTTGGTGCTCCTTTCCAATTGTATTAGGTTGCAAATGCAAGATGTGGCTGGGGGTGTGTTCTGTTCCCATCTGTCAGAGCTGGGCAGTTCTCTGCTGTTCATGGGCAGTTTTTCCTTTATCTCTGCCCCAGCCAACCCTCCCTCCAGGAGATCTCTGCTGTCCACGCCCACTGAGTGTCCCTGCAGGGCTGATCCAATCCCAGCATCCCATGGGGAGATGCTCCGCCCAGGGGAGGAGCCAAGCATTCCTCCCTGGATCCAATCTGAGCCTGGCCCAGCACAGCAGCCTTTGCCCCCTGCATTGCCAGAGGAGCAGCTTTCTGCTGCCCTGCATGGCCAGAGGGAGCCCAGGCCCATCTGCAGCAGCCCTGGAGCTGCAGAGGAAAACTCCCCCCTTGTGCAGGATCCGTGCTGCAGCAGAGCCACAGCTGGCACTGCAGGAGGGCTGAGCCCCCCTGGATGGGGCTGGGACACCCCCTGGCACACAGGGGACAGGGACTGCTCTCACTCTTTCAATGGGTTTTTTTGTTGTTTGTACTATTGCATTTGTATTTTTAATTTTCCTGGTAAAAAGCTGTTATTCCTGCTCCCATGTCTTTGCCTGTGAGCCCCTTAATTTCAAAATTACAATAATTCGTAGGAAGGGGATTTACATTTTCCATTCCAGGGTCACCCAGTGCTGCTGACTTGCTTTCTTTGCAATAAAAGATACAGAAATAAAATTCGGATTGATCACTGAAATTTTATATCACTGACACCTCCAGCCCAGGAGAGCTCTGGGAGGAAGAGGGGCAGCACCTGCAGTTCCAGCATGGAGCTGCTCCAGGAATGGGGCACTTCCACAGAATTCAAATGGACCCGCCTCTGCCTGCCTTGTCAGGATGGATCTCAGCAAGGCAGGATTGCATAAATAATCTAATTAGTACTCCCCCCCTGCCCCTCTGCCCACAGTCAGGGATAAGGTTCTGCTGCTCTCAGGAAATTATTCATGATGTTTATTCATGATCCTGCTTTTCTCGGGGAGCTGGGATCCTCGGAGGTGTTGGGGTGAATTCCAAGCACAGGAGAGGGGGAGGGACTGCAGAGAGCTGCAGGGAGCAGCGGGGATTCAAGCAGGGGTGGAATTGCTTTGCCAGGACCATCCTTCCTGTCCTGGGACAGCAGGACACAGCTTGGGGGAGTTCTCGGGCTCAGGGGAGTGATGGCATTGGATCATGGGATGGTCTGGGTGGGAAGGGACCTTAAATCCCCTCCAGTGCCACCCCTGCCATGGCAGGGACCCCTCCCACTGTCCCAGGGTGCCCCAGTGTCCAGCCTGGCCTTGGGCACTGCCAGGGATCCAGGGGCAGCCACAGCTGCTCTGGCAATTCCAGCCCAGCCAGGAATTCCCAATTCCCAATCTCCCATCCATCCCTGCCCTCTGGCACTGGCAGCCATTCCCTGGCTCCTGTCCCTCCATCCCTTGTCCCCAGTCCCTCTCCAGCTCTCCTGGAGCCCCTTCAGGCCCTGCCAGGGGCTCTGAGCTCTCCCTGGAGCCTTCTCCTCTCCAGTGAACATTCCAGCTCTCCCAGCCTGGCTCCAGCCCTTGGAATATCTCCATGGTCTCCTCTGGAGGTCTCTCCTTTGAAGCCAGTTTTATACAGAAATTAAGGGTTAAAGGCACTTGACCTTTTTAATTTATCCAAGGGAAAAGTAAGAGCCAATTTCTCTGTGTTCTTTAGAGCCATCACAGGCAGGCAATTCCAGTACTTTAATTTAGCTAAAAAAGCCATAATGAGAGGCAAAGGCTGGAAGGTGAAACTAAACAAACCTAGAGTAGGAATAAAGTTAATTAAGCAGTGAAGGCAGTAACCTAATATGGAGCAGGTTCTCTATCATTTGAAGACTTAATAAAATGATTATCCTTGAAGAGAGGCCCCACCTGGAGCCTGCAGGTTTGCTGGGAGGGAGCAGGGAGCAAGGACAGCCCTCCCTGAGTGCTTCTCACATTTGGCAGGGCCTGCACTGGGACTTGGAATGGGGCTCGGGGTCCTGCACTGGGAATGGGGCTCGGGGTCCTGCACTGGAATAGGGCTCGGGGTCCTGGACTGGGAATGGGGCTCAGGGTCCTGCACTGGGGCTTGGAATGGGGCTCAGCTGCCCCCACAGCAAAGTTCCCTGTGCTCCTTTCCTGGGCAGCGAGGGGAAATCCTGCCTCATGTTTTCCAGATGTTCTGAGGCTCATCTGGAACTCCAGCCTGGAGCAAAGGGGGCTCAGGGGCCCTTGTGGCTCTGCACAGCTCCTGCCAGGAGGGCACAGCCGGGGGGGTCGGGCTCTGCTCCAGGGAACAGGGACAGGAGCAGAGGGAACGGCCTCAGGCTGGGCCGGGGCAGCTCAGGGTGGGCACAGCAGGAATTTCCCCATGGAAAGGGGGCTCAGGCCTTGGCACTGCCCAGGGAGGGTTGCAGTGCCCATCCCTGCAGGTGTCCCCTGGAGGTGGCACTGAGAGCTCTGGGCTGGGGACAAGGTGGGCATTGGGCACAGCTGGGACTCCCTGGGCTGGGGAGGGCTGTTCCAGCCTCAGGGATTTTGGGACTGCAGGTCCTTGTCCCAAAGCCCCTTTTCAAGCCAGGTGTTGTCCATCCAAACCCTTTTCCTGGCATTCCTGCAGGGAGCAGCATCCCAATGAGGTTTATCAGCCCGGGGTTGCTCTGTGCCCTGGGCAGGTCAGGGCACCCACCTTGCCCAGGCTCCATCTCTGGGAGCAGGAGGGACAGGGGGGCAGCAGGATGATCCCTGCAGGCACCTCCTCCACCCTCAGCACAGGCAGAACTGCCTCCCACACACATTTCACCAACGTCTACAAACTGCCCAGCACACAGAGCTCTCCCACAGCCATCCAGGCTTCCCAAAATAGCCCAAAGGTGGAACAGTGAGAACTCCCAAAAGCTCAGAAATTCACCTGAGAACAGAATCACCTGACAGATTTTCTTTTACACAGGAGCCATTCCAGACACGTTGTGAATTATGTGGGAGAAAAGGTAAAAACAAGGAGCAATAAATGAGCCAGGGAAAGCTCCCCTGGCCAGCAGAGTGAGGTGAGCCCTTCTCCCAGCCCTCAGGTGTCCTCAGCATTCCCTTGATTTCTAGGCTGCCCTAGAGCAGAGGCTGGATGGAGTCCAGAATAAAGCAGGGATTTATTCAAAGCATCTCCTCCATGGACCCACCTTGGGCAGCACCAGAGCCCAGCCAGGGCTGCACCCAAGATCAACCAAAATGGCCCCAAAATGCACGGCCGGGCACGGGCTCTGTCCCTGGGATCAGTTCTGCTCCATTTGCACCTTGCAGTTCATTGTCCCATTCCAGCTTTAGCCCAGGCAGTCCCACCCTGCTTGTTTTTCTCTCTCCAGCCCACGGGGTTTGTGCTCTGGGGCTGAGATTTGGGTCATTTGTCCTTGGTGCCCAGCTGGAGCAGGAATTGTTTTGCCTCTTATTGTATTTGCAGGGATCCCTGTGGCAGGGAGGAATGATGAATCTGACTACATGTTCTCAGAAGGCTAATTTATTATTTTATAATACTATACTATACTGTACTATACTTATACTATACTATACTAAGGAATACAGACAGGACACTCACAGAAGGCTAAAAAATAATGAAAACTCCTGACTCTTTCCAGAGCCCCAACACATCTTGGCCCTGATTGGCCAAAGAGTGAAAACAACTCCCAGCAGAATCCAATGGAACAATCACCTGTGGGTAAACAATCTCCAAACACACTCCACATGAGCACAACACAGGAGAAGCAAATGAGATAATTATTGCTTTCCTTTTCTCTGAGGCTTCTCAGCTTCCCTGGGGAAGAATCCTGGGCAAAGGGATTTTTCAGAAATGTGAATGCCACAGTCCCCCTGCTCTGTGCACAGAGCTCACCATCATCTGAAATGAAGCCCAGACCCTCACACTAAAGCAGCACAGAATGTGAAAAATATAAAAGCTCAAACCTGAGTCATCACCTCAGTCATCATGAGGGGTTAAGGCTCCTCTATAACATGAAAAACATTTCTGGCACAGGTGCCCAGAGCAGCTGTGCCTGCCCCTGGATCCCTGGCAGTGCCCAAGGCCAGGCTGGACATTGGGGCACCCTGGGACAGTGGGAGGTGTCCCTGCCATGGCAGGGGTGGCACTGCGTGGGATTTAAGGCCAT
This sequence comes from Zonotrichia albicollis, assembly GCF_047830755.1. Classification (NCBI taxonomy): domain Eukaryota; kingdom Metazoa; phylum Chordata; class Aves; order Passeriformes; family Passerellidae; genus Zonotrichia; species Zonotrichia albicollis. The sequence goes on along the minus strand of NC_133824.1, from coordinate 63,563,310 downwards.
TTTTCCCTCAGTCCTGCCCATGCTGCATCACGTGGACTGCTCAGCTGCTGCTCCCAGCCTCTCCCAGGGCTGCTTTCATTGTTCCTTTTCCATCCCTCACCCCTCCAGCTGCCCCAGCTCCCTCCCAGCTCCCAGGTGATTGTGCTGGGCTTTTTTGGGATGTTTTCCACAGCCCTCACATTCTGGGATTTCTGCAAGCTCCTCTGCAGAGCTGAACTCCCTCCTTATTATTGCAACTCAGATCATGAAGGAGCTGCACAGGGCTGGGAATAATGAAAAAATGTCACGGAGGAAACTCCCAGGACGCTGAGAATACTTCGGCCCAAACAGGGCCCTGATCAAAGCAGGAAAATTTGAAAGCATTTGACATCCAGGAACTCCCCTTTCATGCTGCTGGCAGGTGAGAGCTGCCTGCTCAGGCTACAGAATGCCTTTAGAAAACACATTTTCCAGAATTTCCAGCTAATGACTCCAAAAAGAGTTCTGTGAGTAAGCAGCTCCTCAGCAAACAGAATTAGCAGAAGTAGGGCAGAGAGAGGAGGAGTGGCTGGAGGTGCCCCAAGGGTCACAGCCCATATTGCTGTGTTTATTTATAGGTGTCCTAAATAGAAAATTGGGCTCCATTTGTTCTTCCCGAGGGTCTGGCTGTGGGGGTGGCATGGACAGGGCAGCAGTGGGGAAATTTGTCTCTCCTGGGTGCCAGGAGCACACTCAGCGCTAATTAATTGTCAGAACCCAGGACATTGCTCTGGCTGCCCTGGGGACTCCAGACCCTGGCAGGGGCTCAGGGACCTTGGCACGCAGTCACAGACACCTGTGCCTTTGATTTTAGCCCATGGAAACAATTCCCAACTTTGTGTGAGGAGTTACAAGCCCACAAGGGTTTGAGTAGAATGGCAGTGAATTTATCACAGGGTGAAAAAGTAGAATTTTGGTGCTTTAGAATGGGGGTTCAGAAGCCAAGATTGAGGAATTTGGGCTTGTCCTGTCCTCCTTCTTCTCCTTCTTGTCCTCCATCTTCTGTGTGATGGCGAAAATTTTGGATTGGTTTAGAGTAGGGACAGACTGTCTAACATAGATGATAGGTATTGGAAAATTATTGTAAATAAAGTACATGTAGTTTTTAGTATAAGAATATTTTTTTAATAATAGATTTTAGTATAAAAAAATAACACCACCTCTGGGGCTCTCAGTGTGCCTCAACCCGATCTGCTGGACAGACCTCATCAGGTCAGAGAAAGAATGGAGTAGATGACAGAAAATAAACAACCTTGAAAACCAGAGCCAAGGAATCCTGACTGCTTTGTCCATCTCACGGCTGGGAAAAAAGAGACTTTCCAACACCTCAGGGTCATCCTGACCACAGAGACTCTGAGAATTAATCTCCAGTTTGGCTGTGGAAATAACTTTCACTCGACTTGTAGGGCTCCTCCCAGGAGCTGTTCCTGCCCTGTCCCTGTCCCTGTCCCTGTCCCTGTCCCTGTCCCTGTCCCTGTCCCTGTCCCTGTCCCTGTCCCAGCTCTGTGATCAGTGATGATCAGTGGCACTGGGCCACCAGCACAAATCTCAAGCCCAGTTCACTCTGGAGCCTCATTCAAGCCAAAATTATTCCTACTCCATATCAGGTTTTATGGCTGTGCCATGCAATGACTCAAGCTAAGGCTTTGTAGGGGAAAATTTCCTCTAAAATAAAAGTTTGTCAATAAAAAGCTCTTTCTAAGCGGCCTCCCACCGCGCCTGCCTCCGGGAGATCCATCAGGAAACGCTGCCTTTGGGGGCTTTCCAAAGGACTCTCCTCTAATAAAAAGTGAACTTATTGACAAGCTTTCCTGGCTGTTCTTTCCCAAGCTTTTGTAAAGATATAATTGTCAAGATGATATAGATTTATTTGTCATCCTGGCTAGGCCTGAGAAATTACGGCTGTACCTTCCTGTCAAACTCACGCCTTCAGGCAAATTGGGCTGAAATTGGGCCCCAGTGCTCACATGGAAAACTGCAGGAGACAGCATTTCCAGGGCTTGGAACTGAGGGAAAAGGGGAAAAAACAGAAGGAAAGAAACATGGAAAAGAAAGAAAAGAGGGAAAAGAAAGGGAAAAGGAAGGAAGGAAGTGGCAGAAGGAAGTGGCGGAAGGAAGGAAGTGGCGGAAGGAAGGAAGGAAGGAAGGAAGGAAGGAAGGAAGGAAGGAAGGAAGGAAGGAAGGAAGGAAGGAAGGAAGTGGCGGAAGGAAGGAAGGAAGGAAGGAAGGAAGGAAGGAAGGAAGGAAGGAAGTGGCGGAAGGAAGGAAGGAAGTGGCGGAAGGAAGGAAGGAAGGAAGTGGCGGAAGGAAGTGGCGGAAGGAAGGAAGGAAGGAAGTGGCGGAAGGAAGTGGCGGAAGGAAGGAAGGAAGGAAGTGGCGGAAGGAAGGAAGGAAGGAAGGAAGGAAGGAAGGAAGGAAGGAAGGAAGGAAGGAAGGAAGTTATGTTTAAAGTCAAAAAGGAGAAAAGAAAAACCCCTCTTTTCCTTGAATGGCCAGGCCTCATTCATCAGCCTCCGGTCCATGTCTAAGGAATGGGGTGACTCAGGTTATAAACTGCACTTTGTAAAAGACATGAACATTCAAAAAGAACAAGTTCTAAACATCCCTCTCTGCCTGAAGCCAGACCTGGCCCCACCAGGATGGGGCTGGAGACCCTCCCTGGCTCAGACGTCCCACAGTGAGTAGGCTGTCAAATGGGATCCAAAACATTTCCTTCATTTCCACACCCATCCATGTTCTCATTAGTGAAATACACCTGGAATCTTCATCTCCACCGAGAAATATCCTTTTTTTAATTCTTTCTGGTGCTGACCCATTCCAGCTTCCCCTGCAGCCCTGGGACCACTGTGAGTCCTCCAGAGCTGGTGGGTCCTGGGAATATTTCATCCTGGAGAAAGGAAGGACTGAACCAACCCCTGCCAGACTTCAGACCATGGAATTTCATGGAGTTTCATCCTTAGCACCTGATCCAGCAAAATCCCAAGGACCTGGCTGCTGGATGGAATCAGCACATTCCAGCTGAAGAATCCTGCCCCACTCCCAAATCCAATGGAAGTGGTGAAGTTGGGGTGAAATCCCCCCCAAATCCCAGATCCCATCCTACAGCAGTCCCTGACACCTCAGCATTTGCACAGAAATTTGGGATCACCCTGGGAACCTTTCCAAGAGCTGCCCGTGCACAGAACAAAAGAAAACTTTTATCTGCTCTGCTTCTGCCTGAACTTGAGCAACCTTTAGTTAAGACACTTCTGGTGACTCCAGAAAAAATTAAGTGGGGAAGAAGTAACTCTGTTCTTTGCCTCCCTTGCTTTTCAAATGATTTTTCTTTCATTTTTTAAAGCACTACCCAAGGCTGTTCTCTGCACACTTGATCATTCTGTGCAAAACCTGCTTGAAATTCTGTGCTGTTCCTGAGGAATGGTGCAGCACATGGGAGCCTGGGGATCTGACGCATCCTTGGTGTTTGTTGTTCCAAGGAGCAGGCACTGGGGCAGGGAAATATCCAGCTGCTCCTTGGCCCAGACCTGCTCCATTCCTGGCTCCAGGATTGGAAGTTCCAGCACGTTAATTAATTGTGACCTTGCTCACTGCTCCAGAGAGGCCTGAGGGCACTGCTGGAATGCTCCACAAATTCAAAATATTTGTGGTTTTAATGAAGTTTTGTGGATCTGGATTGGGTTGGTTGGGAAGGGAAGTCCATGAACCACCTCCCTCGGGGTGGAGAAAGTGATGTGGGAAAGATAACTCAGTATTGGAATTATATCTTATCAATTCTGGTTGTTGACATGATCATCTCCACAAGAGATGTTTAGATAGACATGTTTTGGATATTTTTAGTTATTTTATTTATTTTAGGTATTTATTTTACTTATTTAGTTATTTTAGTTATTTGTCTTATTTATTTAGTTATTTTGTTATTTTATTTTTTACATAAGACCTGTTCCTTATGGACACTCTGGAAAGACCCAGACAGGATGGGGAAGGTGCTCCCTCACCCTGGCACTGCTGAGGTCCCATCTGGGCACTGCTCCTGTTTGTAATCTGATTTAAATTGAATCCTCCAACTGCACATCCCTGAGCCCCAAGTTTCCCAAATGAGTCCTGCCCTTATCCCGGGGTGATAAATCAGACACAGGCCACAGAATGAACACCAATTTCTGGGAGGCTGATCCTCATCTCAAGCAGTAAAACAGCAAAAGGTTTTCCCTCTCTGCATAAAACAACATATAAAATATATCAATTTTTTTTTTCCAGACAGGGATGGATGGGAGATTGGGAATTGGGAATTCCTGGCTGGGCTGGAATTGCCAGAGCAGCTGTGGCTGCCCCTGGATCCCTGGCAGTGCCCAAGGCCAGGCTGGACACTGGGGCACCCTGGGACAGTGGGAGGTGTCCCTGCCATGGCAGGGGTGGCACTGGGTGGGATTTGAGGTCCCTTTAACCCAAACCATTCTGGGATATTGCCCAGCATTCCCTGGAGCAGGGCACTGCTTTTCTGGACAGCTCCAGAGAGTTTTACTGATGATCGGTGGGGTCAAACTCTGAGCCAAGAAACATCTCCAGGCTCTGAATTGAAGTGTTCCCATTAACCAGACAGATCCATGTGGGTGTGGAACCTCCCAGCCCCTGGCCCTCCCCTGGCTGAGCCAGAACAGGACATTCATCAGCTCAATTAATCCTTCCCAGGTGGAAATGCCTCCCAATTAGGCTGCGGTGAGGGATGGAAGCAGAGGGAAATGGCTCTTCCTAATTAGTGCCTGTGAGGAGCCTCTGCAGAGCCATCCCTCACCTGCTGCTGGGCACATCCCTGGGACAGGAACCACAGCCCTGGGCATCCCTGGGAGAGGAGCCACAGCCCTGGGCATCCCTGGGAGAGGAGCCTCAGCCCTGTCCTGCTCCTCCCAGGGCAGCCCTGGGGCTGGGGGCATCCCTCTGTCACCGCATTGCCCTTCCCAGAGTAAAGCAAGGCACAATTCTTCCCAAGAATATTTCCGGGTTTCACATTCTCTGAGCCTCAGAGAAAGGAAAAACAATTCTTATCATTTGTTGTGCCTGTGTTTGTGCCAAAGCAGAATGCAATGTGGAGATTGTTCACCCACAGTGAGGGTGTTTGGTTCCTGTCAGGGCCAGGTGTGTGTGTCAGGACAGTCATGAGATTCTGGGCAGGTCTGTGCAGAGCTGAGTGTTTGGCAGATAAAGTTCAGATGTAATGTAATATAGTGTGATATAATATAGAATAATATATATCTATTTTATATTTTTATTTCTTCTTCTTCTTCTAATATTATTATTATTATTATTAATATATATTTTTTTATAGATTAATATATATTTAGATGTAATGTGTAACATATAGTGTAATATAGTATTGAATAATATATATTTATTTTATATAATTTTTTATTTATTATGATATATTTTATTTATATATTTATATATATTTTATAGATTAATATATATTTAGATGTAATGTGTAATATATAGTGTAATATAGTATAGAATAATAGGTATTTATTTTATATATTTTATTTATATTTATTATTATTTATTATTTTAATACATATTTTTATAATTTTTATAGATTATTATATGTTTAGATGTAATGTGTAATATATAGTATAATATAGTATAGAATAATATAGTGTAATAAAGTAATTAATTAGCCTTCTGATAAAATGCAGTCAGATGCATCATTCTCTCTACCCCTCACTGGGGGTGAAAATATCCAATATTCCTCTGGGCAGGGGGGGTCCCCAGCTCCTCCTTGCACTGCTCAGCACCCCAAACCAGGTTGAGGAGTTGGAAAATAAATGTGAGGGAAGTTCTGCAGGAGCTGCTGGTGCTCCTTGGGCAGCTCAGGCTCCAGAGCTCCTGCTCCTTGAAGGCAAAAAGCTTAAAGGAAAAACTTCCCATGCCGTTAGCTCCGTATCTTACAGATGTTACAGAGTTTGAATCCAGCTTTCAACACCTCCCATTATCTAAACACACAGAAAAACCCATTTTACAGCCCATCCTAAGACTGTGTCCAGCTGACTGCTGAAATGCACCTTCCTTCATATCCAGACCCCAGCCCTCCCTCCCCAGGGCTCCCAAATGCTTTCAGCACTGCCCCAGGTCCTGTGGGGGTTAAAAGAGCAATTGGAAGCTCTGCTGGACAGGGGAAAATGCAGGTTCTCCTTTTAAACCCAGCCTGCAGTGAGTGCATTGTCAGATCAGTGCCCCTGGAGCTCTAAAAACCCATTTTAGCCCCAGTGTTCATAGGAATGCAGGGGCAGCACCCTGCGCCTTGTGGCTCCACAGCCTGACTCACATCCCAATTCCAATTAGCTTCACCTCATTAAATGGGAAGCAAGTTTGTTGTCTTCTCACCTCAAACAGCTCCAACATTCCTAATTGGGAAAAAAAACCTCCAGTAGGTTCCGATTCATTTTTAGACCAAAATGAGCCCATTGCTCACTGCTGCCTGGGAGGAGCTGCTCCCTAATTCGGGTGTCAGCCGTGCAGGGGAGCTCATTGCTCACACCAGCGTGGGTGGGAGCTCCTTGGATGTGCAGATCAATCCACTGAGCCAGAAATGTGCAAAAGGCTCCCGGTCTGTCCTGTCTGTGGGACCCAGGACATTGCTCTGGCTGCCCTGGGGGACTCCAGACCCTGGCAGGGGCTCAGGGACCTTGGCACGCAGTCACAGACACCTGTGCCTTTGATTTTAGCCCATGGAAACAATTCCCAGCTTTGTGTGAGGGGTTACAAACCACAAGGATTTGAGTAGAATGACAGTGAATTTGTCACAGGGTGAAAATGGAGAATTTTGGTGCTTTAGAATGGGGGTTCAAGAGGCAAGATGGAGGAATCTGGGCATGTCCTGTCCTTCTCCTTCTTCTTCTTCTCCTTGCCATCCATCTTCTGCTGTGCTGGTGGCACTTCTGGATTTGTTTAGAGTAGATTCAGAGTGTCTAACATAGGTGATAGATATTGGGAAATTATTGAAAATAATGTACTGTCCTATGATTTTTTAAGTTTTCCTAAGCCTTCTGATGTTTACATTCTTGGAACGGACTTTCTCACACACTTTCTATAAATAACTCATTGTTTTGCATTCTTTTGTGGAGGTGGAGAAATTTGATGGGCTGTTGGATCCTGAGGAAGAAGCTGACACTGCCCAGCCAGGATCCTGCGTTTGAATGGAATTTATGCATCGTGGATGAGCTGTATGAATATGCAACAGGCTGTTGCTTTTAAGGGTTAATCCTCTGTTAACATGGGGCCATTTTGGGTTTATTTTGCCCAGAAAGAGGTACCTGGACTGTCCATACCTCTTTGTTTTTATTGTCTCGTATTGTCCTAATCTCAATTGTCCAAATTATTATTACTCTAATTCTAATTATAATATTTGAAATTATAATAAATAATTATAAATATAATAGATAATTACAAATATAATAAATATATACTATATATTTATATAGTATATAATTGTATAAATAAAATAAAATAAATTTGTATCCAAGATGTTACAGTAGTCTATTATCCCTGGACTGCTGTAACTCTTGGATACAATAAACTACATTTTGGAGAGCCCCTTGAGTCCCACATCCCTCCTTTAGGCTCTTACAGATGTGCCTGACCATCCCTCCTGCCTGGGTGTGCAAGCACTTCCCGAGGGGTTTCTCCAGTCGCTGCTGCTGATTGGATTGATCAGAGTGCATTGATCAGCCTCCTGCTAATGAAGTGTTGGTGAGGCTGCAGCAGCTCCTGATCTCGGGGATTCTCCTCAGCCTGCTCAGAACTGCTGCCCACAACTCCTTGTGAAAAATGCCAGGCACTTGTTTTTAATAGCAATAAAATGGTTATAAAAGTAGTAATATTTTTAAAAAATAATTTTAAAAGTAGTAATATAATTAGAGTAATAAAAGTTTGGACAATTAGGACTTAGGACAATATGAGACAACAAAAACAAGGAGTTATGGACAGTCCAGGTACCTCTTTCTAGACAAAATATAAGAAAAATAAAAAAATATAATATATAATATATAAATATATAATATATATATATTTTATATATATATTATATATATATTTATATATATAATATATATATAAATATATAATATAAAAATAAGCCTGAAAAAGGCCCCACGTTAACAGAGGATTAACCCTTAAAAGCAACAGCCTGTTGCATATTCATACAGCTCATCCATGATGCATAAATTCCATTCAAACTCAGGATTCTGGCTCGGCAGTGTCAGCTTCTTCCGCTGGATCCTGATCCTGATCTCCAGGGCTGAGCAGGCAGGAAGAAGTTCGTTTGTGCTGATAATGGAGCAATAAATTCTCTTTCTCTGAAACATTCAGGTGTCCTGTGGCTGCTATCTCAGTAAGAGTCCTTTCTTTAGAAAAATATATTACACAGCACAGTTTCTATTTTAACATTATATTATAACCTAAAACTATATTTAACACACTACTTAAGAAAATAAATACAGTATAAGTTTCTAACACAACACATATAATAATCATTGGGAGTACCTCACTCCTCTCTTTTTTTACAAAAGTATCTTACATAGCATAGTTTATATTATTCTATATTTCTATTCTATTATTCTATATTCTATATTCCTATTCTATTATTCTACATTCTATTCTACAGTCTATTCTATTCTACAGTCTATTCTATTCTACTCTATATTGTTTTCTGTTTCTATTCTATTATTCTATATTCTATTACTCTATTATTCTATATTTCTATTTTATATTATATTATAACCTAAAACTATATTTAGCACACTTAGGAAAATTAAGAAAAAAATTAAGAAAAATTAACATACTTAAGAAAATTAACACAGCATAACTTTCTAATGGCAGGGGTGGATGGGATATAAGAGGTACCCAGATCATCCATAACTCTTTGCTTCTATTGTCTCATATTGTCCTAATCCAAATTGTCCAAATTTTTATTGGTCTAATTATATTGCTATTTTTATAACCATTTTATTACTATTAAACTTTAAAAATTCTAAAAAACAAGTGATTGGCATTTTTCATAGCAGACATGTAGAATCCATTGGAATATTTCAATAATTATATTTGATATTATAATATAATAGAATGTATATTAATATAATATAATATAATATAATATAATATAATATAATATAATATAATATAATATAATATAATATAATATATATAGTATAATATAATATAATATAATATAATATAATATAATATAATATAATATAATATAATATAATATAATAATGAAAGTATATATAATAAATAAAAATATATATAAGAAATAAAATTGTAATATATTATAATGATAATATAATAATATAATATCCAACATTATAATATGTGTCTATAACAGAAGGGAGGGACTATTCCCCCATCAAGGGCAGAAATGTCCCCAGCTGTCCCAGCTCCTGCTGGAGCTGCAGCACACACATTTCTCCCTGCAGAGGTGGAAGTTTGGGCCTGGCACAGCTGCTCCCATACACAGAGCAGCAGGCTGGAGCTGCTCATTAAACCATTTCATCTGCAGCCTTTGATGGCTCTGCCTCTCCAGCCCTGGCCAGCTGCACCCCCAATCGTGATCCTGGGGGCTGTAACCCTCTGAAATATTGAGGCTGATGAAAGCCAATGTTTGCTTCATTCCCTGCCAAGTTTGGGGGTGGATCATGGAGTGGAATATTTCACAGAGCCCAGCTGCCTCGGCCTGCAGGACCCGGTGTCTCACATCACTGGTGCAGGGACAGGAGCTGCCCACAAGGGGATTTGCCTTTTTCTCCTGCCCTGTGTGCTGGTTCCAGCTAAAATCAGGCAGTGTGTTTCCAGCTCAGCGCAGGAAATGTGCTCAGCACAGATAAAACCCCCCAGTTCTCCCTGTTGTGCTCCTGCTGCTGGCCCAGCCATGGCTGCCCTCCCACAGCAAGGGACAATCGGCTCTGGGAAGGGCTGGCACCAGGCTCAGGTGTTCCCCAGGGGTGTGGATGAATTCAGGTGAGTTTTGTGCCACTGTGAACATGCAGAGGGTGTGAGCAAGTCACATCAGCACCTTCCTCCCCTGAGAATTCAACAGCTGGAAACCTCCATTCTAGGGCCTCTCCAGGCCCTCCCTGTTCCCCACAGACAGACTGACAGACAGACAGACAGACAGACACCAGGAATCTGCTCAGAGCCACCCCTGGCAGCTCCAGCAGAGGGGATGGGACTGGGCAGTGCTGGCTCCTGCCTTGGACCCTGGTGCCACACAAGGCATCACCTGTCTGGAATTCTGGTCCCAAAAGAGAATCCCGGAATGGTTGGGGTTTTAAAGGAACCCTAAATCCCCCCCAGTGCCACCCTTTTTCCATGGCAGGGACTCCTCCCACTGTCCCAGGGTGCCCCAATGCCCAGCCTGGCCTTGGGCACTGCCAGGGATCCAGGGGCAGCCACAGCTGCTCTGGCAATTCCAGCCCAGCCAGGAATTCCCAATTCCCAATCTCCCATCCATCCCTGCCCTCTGGCACTGGGAGCCATTCCCTGGCTCCTGTCCCTCCATCCCTTGCAAATTGTCTCTGTTTTTCCTGTGGGACCTCTCCAGGGCCTGCAGGGCCCCAGCTGGGTCAAACCTGGCCTTGCACCCTCTCTCCTTAATTATTAACAAAGTTTCCTTCTCCAAAACTTCCACAGAAATTCTGCCCATTCTCAGCCTTGTCTTTGATGATTTCTCACCACACACACAAAGTATAAAACATTCCCAAGGCCTGGAAACCAGGCAGGATTGTGGCAGCATGTCACAGATACATTTTATGAAAAATTCTTTCCTTAGGTTTTTTCCTCCTGAGAAGCTGGGAGGCCTCAGGAACAAAATGCAAACAATGGTTATCTGCTGCTGTGGAATGCAACAGGTGCATCTGGGATTGGTCTCATGTGGTTGTTTTTAATTAATGGCCAATCACAGTCAGCTGGCTCAGACTGTCTGAGAGTCACAAGATTTTGTTATCATTCCATTCCTTGCTTTCCTTGCAAGCTTTCTGATGAAATCCTTTCTTCTATTCCTTTAGTATAGTTTTAATGTAATATATATCATAAAATAACAAATCAGCCTTCTGAAACATGGAGTCAGATCCTCATCTCTTCCCTCACCCTCGGACCCCTGTGAACACGGTCACAGCAGCAGGAATCAACAAAGTATAAAACATTCCAAAAACCTGGAAACCAGGCAGGATTGTGGCAGCTCTCAGAGCCTCACACAGATGCAGCCTGTGCTCGCTGTGGTGGCTCTGCTCCCTCACACAATCTCTTTAAAACCCAGAGGGAGTCCCACTTTAATTTACAGAAATTTAATGACAATATTACTTTGGAAATGAGAGTTAACTTTTGAATGGTGTGGATTCCTTCATCTGATGAGGAGGAAGTGTGCCTGCAATGATAATCATTTAATAGAGCCATGTGGGTAAATATCAAAGAATTTGTAACTCTTTATTGATGCTGTGCTCACAAAACACTTCAATTATCTTTTCTTTTTAATATATCTTATCTGAATTTTCAGTGCATTTCACCTGCATGGTTTGCTGCAATGGTGAACCAGAGAATTTACACTTTCCCCATTCCTCATTTAACTTTTGGAGGAGATTTTTGCCTCTTCTGGGGGCCACCAAAGGTGGGGAGAGCTCTCAGAGGGGCTGAGCCCAGAGAGGAGCAGCTTTGACCAGGATTCCCTGATGGAATCTCCAGGTAGAGCAGAGATTCCTGGGCTGCCAACACCAAGATTTTCATCCATGTCCATTCCAAGGAGCAGCATTTTGGGGATATTTGAATGTTCACCCCACACACCTCACCTGGAAGTCCAATCACACCTGACTTTCCTTTGCTCCTCACACTCAGCTCTGCTGAGATCCTGCAGCTTCCCTCAAAACACCAGAATTTTTACACCTTCATCCCTCAAAATCCCAGATTTTTGGCTGCTCTAGAGGGTCTTCTCTGCCAGGCTGTGTTAAAATATCCATATTTTCCACACAGGTTCCTCTCCTGGCCTGATCCATGACCATCTGACCCAGCCCCAGTTTTATTTCCATTTTGTCCAAATAAAGCCCAGCTCTTTTCCTCCAGCCCAGGAGCAGCCAGGACCAAGGCGTCACCCAAAGCCATGGATACACCTGCAAATGTCCTTCCAGAGAGCAGGAAATCAAGGAATTCCCATCTAAGCATAAGCAGGGAGAATTTTCCCTGGCCTTACAGAATCCAGGGAAGCTCCCACTTGTATTGAGGCCCCAAAGGCCCCATCCACAAATTCTCCTCCAGACAGCAACGCTGTGCAGGAGTCATTCAGGTTCTCATGGAATTCCAGAGCAGGTTGGGATTTAAAGCTCATCCAGTTCCACCCTGTCACTGACATATTTTATGAAAATCTTTTTGCCAGGATTTTTCTCCTGAAGAGCTGAGAAGCTCCAGAAAAGAAATGAAAACAACAATTATCTGATTGCTTGGAATGCAGTCTGGAGATGGTTTACCAACAGGGGCATCTTTGATTTGTTTCATGGGAATTGTTTTTAATTAATGACCAATACCAGTCCAGCTGTGTCAAGACTCTGGTCATTCACAGGATTTTATTATTCATTCATTTCAAGACTTCTGATTAAATCCTTTCTTCTATTCTTTTAGTATAGTTTTAGTATATCAATATAATAATAGAATAGTATAGAAATATAATATAATATAATATAATATAATATAATATAATATAATATAATATAATATAATATATCAGCTTTCTGAAACATGGAGTCGAGATTCTCATCTCTTCCCTCATCCTAGGGACCCTCAAACACCCCCACACCATCCCGTGCCATGGACAGGAATATCTTTCTCTATCCTAGATTTTTAAACATTTTTTCCTCAATTTTTCCACTCTGGTTTAACAGCTTCCCTCTGGCCAAACTCCTCCCGGCAGCCTGGAACACCTTTGGTTCATCCAGTGGATTTTAGCTTTTATATTTTTCATTAAACCCCCTCCTTTGTCCCAGTCCATGAGAACGATGGGAGGTGCAGGAGCAGCCCCTACAGAGTTTGCACTTCCCCCAAATATTTGCTGTTTCAGGGAAAAATCCCTGTGCCCAGAGACAAGCGAGGATAAAATTTATTTAAATGAAATCCAAAGGTTTGAAGGAGTTTATTTTTAGCCAAGCCAGCTGGGGTTTGAATTTCACTTCCAAGGGAAATCCTGCAAAAAGCAAGGCATGAACAGAGGAGTGGAAATCAGAAAGGAGAGTTTTGCTTTAGAATATTTCTGCAAAGAATTTGGGGGGGAAACTGGAGGACATCAAACCACCAGGAACTGTTCCAATTTCCATGTTGCTTCCACTTCCACACCCAATGTATATTTAATAATGAGATGTGAGAGTGTAATGAAATCAAACAGCCTGTCTGGAACAGAGAAATGCTCTGAAAGAAGACACAACATGGAAGAGGTTTTAGAAGGTAATGTTAGAAATTCCCCTTGCACCTCCCCAAAGTTTAGGTGCTGGTTTTTATGGATAACCCCCCCTGCTCCTGCAGAGCTGTTCAGCAGCGAGCTCAAAGCACTGCCTGAACAAAAGCAAAGCACAAAAAGAAATATTTTCTTTCCAGAACCTTCAGATCCATAGAATTGCCCAGAGGTTTCCAGGCATTCCTACCCTGGCACAGGTAAAGCCCAGCACAAATCAGGAGAAATTAAATGTGTAACAAAATCCTCTCTCAGCCAAGGAGATTATTTTTATTTTATTCTCGAGCTATCGAACCCAAACAGCTTTGATCATTACCTCCTCTCCTTTGTTTCCTGGGCTTAATTTTTCTTTCTTTAGAAGAGAATTATTTCCAAGGCATCCAAATTCCTGCTGTGAAGCCAGGTAGCTCTGCCAGGAGAGGAGCTCCCAGGGGCCCTTTCTGTTCCCATTTGCATCCCCCAGAGCATCAAGGAATCTGTTCAGGGCCTCCCACTCCTTCAGGGAGGGGAAGGAAAAACCTTCAGGCTGGTAAAACTCATTTGAAAGCCTTCTTCAAGAGCCAGTGACCTAAATAGAGCTGAATTTCCTGGATTTATCCCGATGCTGCTGCTCCCAGGAGAGGTGAGAGCAGAGACTCTGTCCTGCTGTCCTTGGATAGTGGGAGGAACCTCGGCCTGGGAGCTCAAAAACCAGAACTGAAGTGATGCACAGAGACAAAATCATCTTTTAGGAGACTCTAAAAGATTAATTACTGCTCTTCCATTACAACATATTTGAAAAGTATTTTGGGAGTGCTGAGGGGCCTTTCCCTGCTGCTCTTGAAACCTTGCTGATGCCTTGTGCAGGCTGCCCCAGAGCAGAGGCTGGATGGAGTCCAGAATAAAGCAGGGATTTATTCAAAGCATCTCCTCCATGGATCCACCTTGGGCAGCACCAGAGCCCAGCCAGGGCTGCACCCAAGATCAACCAAAATGGCCCCAAAATGCACAGCCGGGCACGGGCTCTGTCCCTGGGATCAGTTCTGCTCCATTTGCACCTTGCAGTTCATTGTCCCATTCCAGCTTTAGCCCAGGCAGTCCCACCCTGCTTGTTTTTCTCTCTCTCCAGTCCACGGGGTTTGTGCTCCTGGGCTGAGATTTGGGTCATTTGTCCTTGGTGCCCAGCTGGAGCAGGAATTGTTTTGTCTCCCTGCTCTGTGCACAGAGCTCAGCATCCCCTGATATGGAGCCCAGACCCACACACTAAAGCAGCACAGAATGTGAAAATATAAATGCACAGATTTTTGAACATTTCAAATACTGGCAGCACTTCCCATGCAGAAATTCCTCCTAATCTCCAATATCACTGAACCATGGGAAGGTTTGGGTGGGAAGGGGCCTCAAACCCCCCCCAGTGCCACCCCTGCCATGGCAGGGACACCTCCCACTGTCCCAGGGTGTCCCAGTGTCCAGCCTGGCCTTGGGCACTGCCAGGGATCCAGGGGCAGCCACAGCTGCTCTGGCAATTCTATTCCAGGGCCTCACCTCCATCACAAGGAGGAATTATCCCCCCTGGTGCAACTTGAGGCCATTTGGGGTCAATTTTGAGCATTTCCTCTTTTATTGGCCAAGCTTTTAAGAGTTCTGGCTTAAAGATGGATCTCCAGAAAAACACAAGGTGATAAAAAAGCTTTCCTCAAATCTAGGAAGGAAAAATTTATTCCAGAGTTACTTTGCAGTTTTCACTTTGCTTTTGGAGAGGTGAAAACCAGTGGAATTTAAAGATGTCTCCTTTCCTTCATCTTTTCAGGCTTGTGGCTGAATTCCACCTTTCCATCAAGGAAAAATCTGGAATTTGTTCAGCTGCTGCCTAATGCAAACCCCAATTCCCAAAACTCAGCAGCCACACCCTGGCCAGAGGTCAGGAACGCCTCAGGGCTTTGTCCTGCCAACTTCACCTCCTGCAAACAATCCCTGCTCCCCAGGGCCATCCAGGTGTGCCGCCACTCCAGGAACCCACCAGGAGAAATGATCCTGACCTCTCCTGGCCTGCAGTGCCTCCTCAGCCTCCCCTTCCTCCTGCTGCCTTTTTAGTTCAGCTCTAACCTTGTGGCTTTCATTCTTTTTTACAGTCTGCTTGCCCAAATTAGATGCAGCGTGCTAAGATTAACTACACCAGAGCCTCCTAATGAGATGCAAATCCTGCCAGCACTCTTCTGTTAATATCTCCCAGAATATTTCCTGTGGGGGGGCTGAGATTTGCTGGAATTCCCAATTGTCCCCATCACCCTGTAGGGGCTTCGATTTTCTGGGATTTGCTGGAATTCCCAGTTGTTCCCATTGTTGGAACCCAGGACACCTCTCTGGCTGCCCTGGAGGGCTCCAGACCCTGCCAGGGGGCTCAGAGACCCTGGCACAGAGCCCAAGACCCCTGAGCCTTTGATTTAACCCTTGGAAAAAACAATTACCAACCTTTATATGAAGAATTAAAACTCAAAAGAGTTTAAGTAGAATAATAGTTGGTCATAGGGTGAAAAATAGATTTTTGGGGTTTTTAGAATGGGGGCTCAGGGTCCCAAGATGGAGGAATTTGGGCGTGTCCTGTCCTTCTTCTTTCTTCTTCCTAGCCTCCATCTTCTGGGTGATGTTGGCACTTTTGGATTGGTTTAGAGTAGAAGCTCACTGTCTGACATAGGTGATAGGTATTGGGAAGTAATTGAAAATATTGTACATGCAGTTTTTAGTATAAAAAGATAACACCACCCTGGGGGCAGGCAGAGTGCCTCTGTCTGTCCTGCTGGACAGACCTTGGCGGGTCAGGAGAAAGAATTTTATAGATAAGGAACAATAAACAACAAGAATTATATAGGTAAGAAACAATAAACAAACTCTTCAGTTCTTGGTCTTGAGCCTGAGAACTGAAGAGCTCTGACTCCTTCTTCGACCTCTGGGCTGGGAAAAGAGACTTTCTAACACATCTGGGGGTCACTGGGGCTGGGATTTGCTGGAATTACCAGTTGTTCCCTGGGATTTGCTGGAATTCCCAGTTGCTCCCATCACCTGCTGGGGTGAGCTCCAGCCGCTGGAGCAAGGTGGGAAACTTCTTCTCCTGCTCCAGGTACAAAGTTGGGGTGGGAAGTGTTCTCCTGGATAACTGAACACAGCTGGAATCCCTCAGGTTGGAAAAGCCCTCCCAGACTGATCCAAGCTGTGCCCTGAGTCCAGGAATTCCTTGCACACCTCCAGGGCTGGGAATCTGTCACACATATATTTTATGAAAAATCCTTTTGCCAGGATCTTTTCTCCTGAGAAGCTGGGAAGCTTCAGCTTCTCCCTGTTTTGCTGCTTTGGAATGTGATCTGGAGAATTGTTTACCCAGCATGTGAAATTGTTTTTAATCAATGACCAATGACAGCCACCTGTGTCGAGGCTGTGAGCAGTCATAACATTTTATTATATTTCCTTTCCTTTCCTTTCCTTTCCTTTCCTTTCCTTTCCTTTCCTTTCCTTTCCTTTCCTTTCCTTTCCTTTCCTTTCCTTTCCTTTCCTTTCGATGAAATATTTTCTTCTATTCTTTTAGTATAGTTTTAATTTATAATTTTCCTTTAATATAATATATATAATAAAATAATAAATCAGCCTTCTGAAACATGGAGTCAAGATTCTCATCTCTTCCCTGGTCCTAGGATCCCTGTGAACATCACCACAGGGATCCACCCTTGCAATGCCCAACTGGAAAATATCTGCAAGGAACTCACCACCTCTGTATTTTTCCTTATTTTCAAGAAAAAAGTTGCTTTTTCTCTTCTACAATCTTGCAAATTTTTACTCCATAAAAAAAGGCCTGATTAATTCCTAAATTATTCTACCAAGTCCCTTACATAATCTCTTCATGCAATATCTATATCCTGTATTTCTGATATTTTTAGGATAAACTTGTTATAAGAATTTGTTAAAACATGAAAATGTGTTGGAGCAAATATTGTACGACTCTTCCCAGTAAAACAGGGAAAATCTGACTTTTTTTGCCTCATGAAACCACATTGAGAGTCTGTGGCTGCCCATGAGCTGCTCCTGAGGAACACCCAGGGAGGGGCAAATGAGGGCACTTTTTCCCTGTCCATGCACCCAAATCCTCCTTCCAAAACATGAATTCATGGCCAGAGTTGGGTGCAAGAAGGGAAATTAAATCCCACGTTTCCCCCAGAGAGTGAAGAGCCTGCCCCAAGCTTAGCCCCTTCCCCAGGATGTAAATTTGCCACTTTTTGGGACACAACCCCAGCTGTGCCTCCCCTGCAGGGCTGATGGAATCCCAGGATCTGCCAGATGTTCCTGGAATGCTGAGCCATCTGCTCCTCTGGGATGCAGGGAAAGGGCAGAGGAAGCCATCAGCATTAAAAACAGAGAAAGAGCATCAGGAAGGGATTAAAAAACAGAGAAAGAGCATCAGGAAGGGAATAAAAACAGGTAAGGAGCATCAGGAAGGGATGAAAAACAGGGAAAGACCATCAGGAAAAAAACACCTGGAATATTCTACAGCAGACACCTGGAATATTCTGCAGTAGACACCTGGAATATTCTACAACAGATACATGGAATATTCTACAGCAGACACCTGGAATATTCTGCAATAGACACCTGGAATTTTTTACAACAGACCCCTAGAATATTCTGAAACAAACACCTGGAACATTCTGGAACAAACACCTGGAATATACTCCAGCCAGGCTGCAGGAAGAGTTGAGCTGGAGCTGGGCACATCAGACAGAGCCACAACCAACCTGCACACCACGTTCACCTCCAGCCAACAGCAGAATTCTGACACTGAGAATATCAAGGAAAGATTTAAGCACCCTCCAGTCCAATTCTGGACCTGTTCTGGAGCTTTCTTTGAGAAGAAAATCCATCTCTGCCTTTAGCATTGTGCTAACACAGCCTGGAAATAATGCTTCAGTAACAGCATGTAACAAAGATATTCCATGGCATATCCCAGGTTTCCCTTCCTCTCCCAGCCTCACCTGCTCCAGATTTGAGGAGTTCCCTAATGAACTTAAAATTAATGCAGAGCTCCAGTCCCTGCTCTGGCTGGAGCACTGCAGTAATTCCACTGACTTAATGGCACAATTCCAAGTGATAAATGCCAGGGAGAGCTGCAGGGGCGAGGATTTTCTGGCAGCTCCTGCAGCCCCTGAGGTGCAGGAGTGGCTCATTCTGCCGCCCAGGCTGGCTCAAACTGGCAGCATGAGGCCAGAGGGATGGAGGGAAGGGGAGCTAAGCCTAGCATTCCCCTCTGAGCTTCTGCTGTGGGGAAACACAAAAAATCCGTGATCTCTGAGATCAGGAAACGGCCCCAGGGGTCCTCCCAGCTCTGAGAGACCCCAGGGGATGTTCTGCAGGCACCTGGGGTAACAGCCCCAGCCCAAACACCCTGGGCATTGTCTGAGTAAGAGGCTGGAATGGGGAGGTTTCACTCAGGAACTGCACTCAGTGGTGCTCTGGGGCTTTGCTGAGCAACTTGGATGTCTGGGTTTGAAAAGCCAGGTGTCTGCTAAGGAAGGCAGGAGCCTCCCCTGAAATGGAAAATGCAAACCCCTTTCCTCTGAATTATTGTAATTTTGAAATTAAGGGGCTCTCAGGCAAAGATATAGGTGCAGGAATCACGGTTCTTTACTAGGGAAATTAAAATACAAATGCAATAATATTTTAATACTATAATACTATTATATATATATATAAAAGATATTTTACATATATGTATAAAAAACACATGGTTATATATATATAACCATATATATGGTTTTTACACATATATCTATTTTATATATCTATAATATATTTTATATAAATATATAATTTTCCTATGTATATTAGGGAAATTAAAATACAAATGCAATAGTATTTTAATACTATACTACTATTTTTATATATATAAAATATATTTTATATATATGTGTAAAAGACCCTGTCAGAGTGATCACAGTCCCTGCCCCCTGTGTGTCAGGGGGTGTCCCAGCCCCATCCAGGGGGGCTCAGCCCTCCTGCAGTGCCAGCTGTGGCTCTGCTGCAGCACGGATCCTGCACAAGGGGGGAGTTTTCCTCTGCAGCTCCAGGGCTGCTGCAGATGGGCCTGGGCTCCCTCTGGCCATGCAGGGCAGCAGAAAGCTGCTCCTCTGGCAATGCAGGGGGCAAAGGCTGCTGTGCTGGGCCAGGCTCAGATTGGATCCAGGGAGGAATGCTTGGCTCCTCCCCTGGGCGGAGCATCTCCCCATGGGATGCTGGGATTGGATCAGCCCTGAAGGGACACTCAGTGGGCGTGGACAGCAGAGAATTAATAATTAACGGCCCATGAACAGAAGAGATCTCCTGGAGGGAGGGTTGGCTGGGGCAGAGATAAAGGAAAATCTGCCCCATGAACAACAGAGAACTGCCCCACCAGGTTTCACAGCTGTCCCATTAACAGAGAATATGCCCCCAGAGTAATAAGGGATGGATCATGGAAAAATGAAGAACACCCTCCCCAGCTGGTGATAGAACACACACTGCCTGCACTGCAACCTCAGGCAGTGGAACACACCTCCAGTGGCAGCTGTGCCTCCCAGGACCAGCAGGGATATTTCCATTTTCCAGCTGGGCTGGTTCCAGAGCCCCTCTGCCACCTCAAACCTCTCCCTCCCTGCCTTTCCCTCCCCTCCCTCCTCTCCCAGCCCCCACCTACTTCTGACTTCATGGAATTTTTCCTGAGGATAATGAACTATTAATTTCCCTCGTCCTTCGTCTTCTCCCCTGCCCTAAAATGGGAGGTTATTTCTCTTGGTATTCTTCCCGAATCCATAATTTTATTCAGCCCATCTGCTCTGACTTCAGCTCGCGCTCCTTTCATTTGCAACTATTTGTTAAAGTACCAGAAATGTAATTATTCCAAAAATGCCACAGGTGTAGGAGACGCTTAACATAAAGGAAATAAAAATTAATCAAGGCAGTGTTTGAATGGTTTAAAATCAAAGTTTACCTTTGAAAAGGCACAGGGAAGGGGACAGCCAAGGTGAAGGGGAGCTGTCACAGATGGTAGGACACAAAGGGACTCAGCCCCAGATGTGTGGGGCTGCAGAGGGCAGGGGAGACCTTCAAGGCAGGTTTGGGTGAGAACAGCTTCCAGTGAACTCCCCAAAAGTGTAGTGCCAATAGCTGTGTGTGGAGGCACCAATATTACCAATATTTAGGAGGAAAATCCCCAAAACTCTGGTACTTACCCCAAAGGAATCCCAGCTTGGGGCAGAGAGAGCCCCTCACATCCCCAGGGTTGGAAATGAACATTTCCTTCTGAGATGTCCCAACAGTAGGAAATGCAAAGTTCATCCAAGGTGGGATTGGTCATCCCTCAGATAATGTGAATTTCCCATGGGGCTGGCAGGTTACTGAAACCTCCCCGATGGTTCTGATCCTCCCAGGGCAGAAATCAACATCCCAGTGCTGGAGCAGAGCTCGTGAGCCCTCCAGTGAGGGAGACTGGGACCTTTGGGGGTCCACAGGGACTTCTGGGGCTGCACAGGGACCTTTGGGGCTGCACAGGGACCTTTGGGGCTTCACAGGGACTTCTGGGGCTGCACAGGGACCTCTGGGGCTGCACAGGGACTTCTGGGGCTGCACAGGGACCTTTGGGGCTCCACAGGGACCTTTGCGGCTGGACAGGGAGCTCTGCGGCTCTCCCTCTCTCCTCCCTCTACCCCAAACACCTTTCCCAAGCTCTGGCCCTTCCCAAAGCTGCTGCTCCACGTTTCCACGCTCACACCTGTGGCAGCAGCTGAAAAGCCCACAGTGAAGGGGAGGTAAAGGCAGGAAAACCCTTCCTGCAGAATCCCAGAGCCCTGAACTTAGCCCTGGCAGCCCAGAGCAGGAGCAGAGCTTGGGGCCTGCTCCTCCCTGCACTGCTGAGCTCTGGCAGAGCTCCTGCAGGATCTGGAATTTCTGGAATCTCTGGGATCCCTGGGATGCAGCTGCTGTTGTTGCAGACACACTCCTGGCAGCTCCTGCGGGATCTGGAGTCTCTGGAATCTTTAGAGTCTCTGGGATCTCTGGAGTCTCTGGAATCCCTAAGATGCAGCTGCTGTTGCTGCAGACACAGTCCTGGCACATTTCCTGCAGGATCTGGGATCTCTGGGATCTCTGGAAACTCTGGAATCCCTGGAATCCCTGGAATCTCTGGAAACTCTGGAATCCCTGGAATTTCTGGAATCTCTGGATGCAGCTGCTGCTATTGCAGACACACTCCTGGCAGAGGTCCTGCAGGATCTGGAATCCCTGGAATCCCTGGGATCTCTGGAGTCTCTGGAATCCCTAGGATGCAGCAGCTGCTGTTGCAGCCACACTCCTGGATCCCAGCAAACACCACCTGCAGCACAGGCTGAGCTCTGCTGTCTCTCCAGTTTCACCTTCTGTGCTCTGAGCTGAGCTGGGATCTCTCTCCTGGACTGAGCAGCTGGGTTGGGATCAGATCCCACTCCTCCTTCAGCACACACATCCTCTGGGACAGAGATCATCCTCGGTTACTGTAGGGCGCAAAACAGAAATATTGGATATTGGATTTTCTACGGCAAAAAAGGGTTTTTTATTTTCTGACTCTAACATTTATAGGTTTCCAAAAGTGACAATGGATTGGAGGGTGACAGTGCCACCTCTCCAATGACACTGGACAAACCAACAGCCCATCAAATTTCTCCTCTTCCACAGAGGAATGCAAAACAATAAGTTATTTACAAAAAGTGTGTGAGAAAGTTCCTTACAAGACTGTAAACATCAGAAAGCTTAGAAAACTTTAAAAAATCAAGGCAACAATCCTCCTGGGGAGAAACCATTCCATTCCCTAGGAAACGCACTTTAAAATGAGGTATTTGAGGATTCCTACCTGAATTTGTAGGAGGAAGGGATAAAAGGCTCCCTGATCATCTGCTGAGGGCTGGCAGCATTCCAGGGGTTTATCTGGCAATTCCAGGGGTTTGTCCCTGCCGTTGGTTCAGCCCCAGGAGAATCCATGAGTTGCATCCCAGTGCTGGAGGGGATTCCTGTGCCCAGCAGGATTCCAGGATGGAGGGATGATCCTGATCCATGAATTCACCACCTTTGGATCAATCCCTGCCTGCCTGGAGCTCATTTTAACCCCAAATTCACCCAGTCCACAGCGATGTTTTGTCTCCCAGAGCAGCTGGGAGATGCCTGGATCCCTGGCAGTGCCCAAGGCCAGGTTGGACACTGGGGCTTGGAGCAGCCTGGGACAGTGGGAGGTGTCCCTGCCCATCCAGGGCTGGATTGGGATGAGCTTTAGGGTCCCTCCCACCCCAAAGCATTCCAGGTTTCTCTGGAAGAGGCTCAGCACCACCTCTGTGCTGTGTGAGCTCCAGCACAGCTGGGAAATTCTTGGCCACTGCAGGGAATAGGAAAACCCCAGGCTGATACCAGAAAGCCCTGGAATTGTGCAGCTCCCTTTGGGATCAGCATCCCAAATTTACATCCTGGTTTCCATCCGAACCTTCCCCAAGCATTCCTGAGCAGGTTTGTTTCCCAGGGACGGCTCAGCTCCCCCAGGCAGGCACTGAGCAGCGTTTAGTTGCTCTCTGCAGGAGCCTCCATCACGGTGGAGAATGCGAGCAGAAAGGAAAACTGCGGCGTGCCTCTATCCAGCACCACGGCCAGCTCCTGCACGATGGAATCCCTGCTTTCCGGCCCCAAACTGAGCTCAGGGTGAAACAAAAGGTCCCGTTTTCATCGTGTCATGGGTGTTTTGGAGCTCTGGGGTTTGGTGTTTCCGAGTGCTTCCAGAGGGCTCCAATCCAGCGGCTCTTTGCCTTCTGATGGATTCCCTCTGATATTCCTGTCCCACTGGCCTGTGCCCATGGAAATGCCCGGTGCCCAGGAGGAGCAGGGACCTGGCAGCATTCCAGGGGTTTATCTGGCAATTCCAGGCGTTTATCTGGCAATTCCAGGGGCTTGTCCTCGCTGCTCATTCAGCCCCAGGAGGGAGCTGAATTTTTTGGGGTTAAAAATGAGGAGCTCATTTTAACGCCAAATTCACCCAGTCCACAGCGATGTTTTGTCTCCCAGAGCAGCTGTGGCTGCCTCTGGATCCCTGGCAGTGCCCAAGGCCAGGTTGGACACTGGGGCACCCTGGGACAGTGGGAGGTGTCCCTGCCCATCCAGGGCTGCATTGGGATGAGCTTTAGGCTCCCTCCCCCCAAACCATCCCGGGATTCTGTGTTTACCAAAACCAGCCGTGTCTGAACTCTCAGCAGCTGCACTTTGCTGCCCTCCCCTTCTCTTCCCTGCGAGTGTTTGGAGCTGCTTCTCCTCTCTGGAGCCGTTTCCATGGTTTTTCCAACAGTTTTCAGCTTTCACATTAAAAACTTGATGCTTTGCTATGCTGAGCGTGATGTTCTGGAGATCTGGGGCTGGCAGGGGATCCAAAGCCCTTCTGTTTCCTCCCTCTGCTCTTTGCCTTCCCCCTCCTCATTCCAATGCTGGTCATTTTTCATTTTACTGAATTTAACCCCACCCCAAATAAGAGGGCAGCAGTTCTGGGAGAGAATGAAAAGGGATAAGAATGAATCTAAATCGGGTTTTTAGCAATTCCCAACTGCAGAGTAGCTGGCACTCCCAAATTCCACTGAGATTCCCTGCAGGAATGAACTCCAGCACTGCAGCTCCTGATTTGCTCCCATTGTGGATGGGCCAGGGAAGGAGGAATTAAAACAACGCACATGCTGGAACCTCCAAGGTAACAAAGAAAGGAAGTTTCTTCTCCACCTCAATATTTATAGAATTCCAAAAGTGACCCTGGATAGGAAGATGAAATTGCCACCTCTCCAATGACACTGGTCCAACCAACAGTCCATCAGTTTTCTCCTCCTGCAGAAAAGAATGTAAAAACAATCATTATTTACATAAAAGAGCCTGAGAAACTCCACTACAAAAATGAAAACATCAGAAGGCTCAGAAGAACTTCAGAGGAACTTTAGAGGAACAGGGTGACAGAGGAGCCCTGGGAATGGCCCAGGATGGCTCAGGATGGGGACAGTTCCCTGGAGCTGGGGGAGAGGGCTGGGAGAATGGGGAATTCCCAGTGCAGGATCCCAGCATTCCCCAGGGAGAGCAGCCCCTGGCACCATTTGATTCCAATTGCTAAATAAAGATAAAAATATATCCATAAATAATACATGGATGTAAAATAATGGATATCATAGACATTGATAGTGTGTGAATGCATCTAAAATATACAAAATATTCCGTGTACAAAAATAAACATGAATGGTGTCTATAAATTATATATTCCAGAATTTATATTACATTTATTACATTAATATTGCATCTATAATACAAATCTATACATTCCTTTTTCTGCAATGCATGTTCTAACACAGTGCTTTTATACACACACATATTTCTTTTTACCAAGAAGTAAAAAATCTATTTCTATTATTTCTCATAGAAATATATTTTTATTGCCTCATATTTCTCTATAAACCCACATTATACATAAATATAAAAAGATGTGATGGATAATCCAGACAATAATGCAAAGCTGTTAGTCACGTATTGCCCTATATTTATATACAATGTGTGGTTTATATGGGATATAAAACTGATAGACACTATAAATATAATTATATTTATATGAAGATTAATGCACATTCAGCTTGGGGTTATCTGTATTAAATACACACATTTCTGTTCTCCCCCCAAAAATTTCTGGTATTCATTTCACTCAAAGAAATTAATTTCAAAAATAGATTTTTGAGACACATAAAATTGAGATACATAAAATATTCTCCCTTTGAAACCTCCAGCAGAATCCCTCTGCCATTATTTCAGTGCCCTATTCCTGGAGCACTGGGATGAGCACGGGGCCGGCATTTTATGGGTTTGATTTGGGCTTGAAACACTTTGACAACATCACTGCTAAAAAGATAACAATAAAAAATTGAGAGCAAAGGGAAACAAGCTGAGATTGCCAATTTAATTTTTTTTTTTTACAGTTTTGGCATTCCTTGGGAATTTTAGAAATGACAACTTGACTGTTAGTACAATAGGAGGGGAAATGTATTTGCTCTCTTTCTAACCTGGAGGTGAATCCTCTCTCCATGGCCAATCTATCCATGCCCAGATCAATATCCATACCTACAGATCAATCAGATCTATAGACCTACAGATCAATCAGACCTAGGTAAGGTTATTCACATGGGGGTCACATCTAACCCATAGATGCAGAATAATTTTCTGTACATTCTGTATCCTAACAATCCTGGAGATCCCTCACCCAGAGGGATCTCAGAGCATCCCAAATCCCATAAACTCTGGGATTTGGCTGTGCCTCATTGCAGTAAGCCCAGCTGATGAAGGTGCTCTGTGCTCCATCCTTCTTTCCATCTCTTTCCACGTTCCTTTGTGCCCCTGTGTCTGATTTCAGTGCAGGCACTGCCTCCATCCCTGCTTCCCGAGCTGGGAAAACACAGGGATCTTCTGGACACGACCAGGATTAATAAAACATTAAGGAACACGATGAGAAACAAAATAATGGGATAAAGGAAATCCTGTTTTAAGACGTGCAGTGGAACAACGGTGCAGGTACAATCTTTCCCAAGCCTTTAAGCCTGGCAAATGCTCCTCCTGCCCCCCTGCGCTCCTTTTCTGCGTTCTCCAAACAAGCAGAGTTTTGCTCTGCTTATTTTCTCCTCCTCCCCTTTTCCAGAGGGAAACCCAGGCATCTGTACTGCAATATTTGTGAGTTTTGCAAGACTCAGAGGAAATTCCCGAGCAGTTCAGCAGCAGCCCCTGCAATTCCTGGGCCTCCTGAAAGGGCAGAGCCAGGAAAATGAACAGCCAGTATCCAATAATGACAGAAATTGTCAGAGGGAAATCCTGAGGGTGCAGCTCATTCCTGCAGGCAGTCAGGGGCTGGGGCTGGATGGGAAAATCCCAGAATCCTGAGATGGTTTGGGTTAAAAGGATCTTAAATCCCACCCAGTGCCACCCCTGCCATGGGCAGGGACCCCTCCCACTGTTCCAGGCTGCTCCAGCCCCAATGTCCAACTGGCCTGGGACACTTAGAATGTGACTTGGGGTGATTTGGGATTATTTGGGGTGGTTTGGGGTGGTTTTAGAGCCATTTATCCCCCAGCTACCCAAGACATGCTCAGGGAGGTTGGGGCTGCAGTGTCACAGCTCTGCCAAAGCCACTTTGGTGTCACCCTGCCCAGCCCTGGCCCCTCAGGGATTCTTTGGCTAGGCTCTCACTGCAGGTGTCATTTTAAATGTGCCAGGGAGTGGGATCTCTGTCCCTTCACCCAAAGAACTCAAGATCTCTGTCCCCTTCAGCCATCAGAACTTCCAGGGCTGCTTCTCCATTATCAAACAGCTTTTTCACATAATTACTGTTCCTTTAGCAACTTGTTCCCCAAGAGAGGCACGATCAGAAAACGAGGTAACGCCTTCCCAAGGAAATCATTTCTGGGGGAGTTCAAAGAAGGTGTTTCTGGGGAGGATGAAAATATCCATCAACCCCCAAAAATTCAGATTAAAGCAACATCATCTAAAAGATCCTGGTAATTAGCTCAGATTTCTGCAGTTTCCAGTTGATAAGGCTGAAGTTTAGGGTGGGATTGGACAGGGTGGGTTTGGGGTGGAAGGGACCTTAAAGATCACCTGGTTCCAACCTGTGCATTGTGGCCACCAAGGCTGATCCTTCTCATTCCTTCTCCCAGACTTGGGTTGCTCAGAAACGTTCCCCTCTTTAACCTCCCCTGCCTGTGGTTTCTCCTGCATGTTTCAGTCCCACAAGGCTGGGACCATCTCATTTATGAGACTGACCCTGGCTCCTCTTCCATCTTTTCCTGCTGCACTGGGAATTCCTCAGTTCTCCTCTCTGCAGCTGGGGAAGCTGCTCCTCTTCTTCTTCCCTCCTCCTCCTTCTCCTCCTCCTCCTCCTCAGCCTTTCTGGCATGACTGAAAGGAGATGAGGGCACTGGGGTGTGCAGCTCTTACTGGGATATCCAGCTCTTACTGGGATGTGCAGCTCACACTGGGGTGTCTGGCATCGAGAACCTGCCTGGGGCTGTGGGGTTCGTGTAGGGGGAACAGCTCAGTCTGAGCCCCACGCTGGGCACTGATCCTCACACGGAGCACCAATCCCCAAATGAGGCACCAATTCCAAATCAGGCCCTAATCTCCACTCCAGATCCCAATCCCTGTGCACCCATCCCCACTCCAGACCCCAAATCCCCACGCACCCATTCCCACCAGACCCTGATCCTGTAACTCCCTGACCAGCAGCAGCTCCAGGCAGCTGAGCTCATCTGTTTCCATGATGAATTATTTGGGATGGCTGGGGAACAGGAGCATTCCTGACCCTCTGTGCTGCCTCCTGCCCCCCTGTACCCCCCAGGGAAGCAGAGCATCACTGGGGGAGCAGGACTATCGAATCAGGATGACCCCAATGTAGGGAACAACGTGCTCTGAGTCCATGATTTCAGAAGGCTGAACAATTGCTTTATTAAGCTATTCTGTATTACACTAATTCTATACTATAACTATACTAAAGAGATACTATGCTAGAAAGATTCTACACTAAAGAAAAACCCATGACTGTCTGGGGACAGTCAGGACACAGCTTTGACCCAGCTGGCCAATCAATCCAAACAACCATTACCAGAATCCAATGAACAATCTCCATTGTTTCAGTGAACAATCTCCATAACACATTCCGCATGTGCCAAACAGCAGGAGCAGCAAGTGAAGGTAAGAATTGTTTTCCTTCTCCTCCGAGCTTCTCACTGCCTTCCCCAGGAAAAATAAAAACCCTGGGAGAGAGAATTGTGTCTGTCTCTGTTCAGAGAATGTGAGCAGCACACAGGGCATTGCTGTGGAGCAGCCTGAGAGGCTGCAGGGCCTCTTCTCCCTGCTCCTGCTGCCCAAAATATCTCCAGGAAGGGAAGGAAGGGAGAGCCTGGCTCAGAAGGACATGGGAGCAGAGGGAGGAGCAGCTGCACCCCCAAAATCTGGGGCTGTGGGGCACACAGGGGTTGTCACAGTCTGTGCACCCCAAACTCTGGATATGGGAGGTGTCACACTCTGTACACCCCCAAATCTGGGGCTGTGGGGCACTCACGGGGGTGTCACAGTCTGTGCACCCCCAAAATCTGGACATGGGTGGTGTCACAGTCTGTGCACCCCCAAAATCTGGGTGGAGTGCACATGGAGGGTGTCACCGCCTGTGCACCCCAGTTTTGGCATCCCTGCAGGATAAATGTGTGATGCACACCCAAACCCTGTGTCTGTGCTTGATCCAACCCTGCATATTTATGGGTGTGCGATCCACATTCCTGTGCCCACGTACATCTCCAGGCCATGAATATTTATAAAATCTGCAGCCCGATGGTCACTAATTTACTGATTGTTTTTTTACTGCCAAGGAAAACTATCTGCCTTTTGTGGTGCTTGCACAGATCAGATGCAAAGTTATTCAGATTAATCAAAATTACAGCTGAATGTGAAGTGCTGCAGGAGGCTCTCATGACACCGAGTCTCAGGGAAATAAAATGGCTGATGAAATTTCATTTAACAATAAACAATGGTGCCCAGGAGAGCAAAAATCCCCCTCATTGTACAGCAGCAATCATGAGCTCCAGAGGATTTTACACAGAACAGGATCTTCCCTGCTTCGAAAACAAAGCTTTGCCCTGGGAATGAGAGGTGCTGGCACATCCTTGGCACCAGGGATGATCCCACAGCTCCAGGAATGATCCCACAGCTCCAGGAATGATCCCTGAGCTCTAGGGATGGATCCGCACCTCCAAGAATGATCCCAGAGTTCCAGGGATGATCCCACAGCTCCAGGAGTGGAACCACAGCCTCAGGAAACTGCATGGGAACTGTTCTGAGGAAAAGTTTCCTGTGTAGGAGGGGCTGGGGATGTGCAGCAGGCTGATGGGATCCCAAGGGATTGAAGGGGCATCCCTGAGGAGAACAGGGAGCTCCTGGTGCTCCTGAGAACCTTTGCTCTGGGCTCCTGGGCTCCTTTGTGGAACCTTTTACATTTTCACAGGACATTGAATATGTTTGTCACCCCAGCCCATGTTCCACGTTGGTCACAATACAACATGAAATGAACGACACTCACACGCTGAGATGTTTAAGGCAAAAAAGGAGCTTTTTTTTTTTTTTAATCTCAATATTTATAGAATTCTAAAAGTTACCATGGATTGGAGGATGAAATTGCCACCTCTCCAACCACACTGGTCAAACTAAGAGCCTATCATTTTTTTCTTCTTCTAGAAAGGAATGCAAAACAATCATTATTTACATGAAAAGTGTGTGAGAAACTCTATTACAGAAATGTAAACATCAGAAGGCTTAGAAGAACTTTAGAAGAACAGGGCGATGTGCTGGTGTTCACAGGGGTCCCAGGATGAGGGAAGAGATGAGGATCTGACTCCATGTTACAGAAGGCTGATTTATTATTTTATGATATATATTAGATTAAAACTATACTAAAAGAATAGCAGAAAGGGTTTCATCAGAAGGCTAGCTAAGGATAGAAAATAAATTATAACAAAAGCTTGTGACTGACCGAGACAGTCCGGACAGCTGGGCTGGGATTGGCCATTAATTACAAACATCCAACATGGGCCAATCCCAGATGCACCTGTTGCATTCCACAGCAGCAGATAACCATTGTTTACATTTTGTTCCTGAGGCCTCCCAGCTTCTCAGGAGAAAAAATCTTAAGGAAAGGATTTTCCATAAACACGTCTGTGACAGGGCGACACATGTTCCTTCCCTCTGCTGTTCCAGGCCTGGGCACTGATGGAGCCTGGGCTTCCCACAAACACTAATCCTCAATTTCCCTTCAGGAAATTCCACGAGGTTTTGAATTCCAGCCATCAATGGAGGGCCAGATATTGTATTTGCTGGGAATGTCCTGACGAAGGCAGGAATGATGAATGTGACTCCATGTTCTCAGAAGGATATTCTATTCTATTCTATTCTATTCTATTCTATTCTATTCCATTCCATTCCATTCCATTCCATTCCATTCCATTCCATTCCATTCTATTCTATTCTATTCTATTCCATTCCATTCCATTCCATTCCATTCCATTCCATTCTATACAGAAAGGATACATACAGAAAGCTAAAAAGATAATAATGAAAACTCCTGACTCTTTCCAGAGCCCTGACACAGCTTGGCCCTGATTGGCCAAAGAGTGAAAACAACTCCCAGCAGAATCCAATGGAACAATCACCTGTGGGTGAACAATCTCCAAACACATTCCACATGAGCACAACACAGGAGAAGCAAATGAGATAATTGTTTTCCTTTTTCTCTGAGGAAAGGAGAACAACCCTGGGCCAAGGGATTTTTCAGAGAATGTGAATGCCACAGCCAGGGGCAGGGCCAGTGTCACTGCAGTGGGCACAGCAGGGTGGCAAGGCCAGCCCAGCTGACCTGGAGGTGTCCCTGCTGCTCTGTCCAGCTCAGCCCAGCCCCTCCCTGCCTTTGGGACTGCTCTTCCCTCAGAGATGTGTCACCCATCCCTTTACTCACACATTATCTGCTTTTATGGCCATTTATTTCTTAGCTTGGGAAAACTCACAGTGAGTTTTTATCACCTGAGATTTATATTGCACCAGCTGCAGGGGGGAGTCCCAGGGGAGCACTCCAGGTGGGAATTCAGGTGTTTTATGGCCTTGTAAAACATCCAGTGGCAGATTTGAGCAGCACAGCTGGGTGTGGAGGAGGAATGAGCCCATCCTCACATCCAAACCACCCAGAGCTGCCAGGAAAACTCTTCAGGGAGAGAATGGATCCTCAGCAAGGAGGGGCTGAGAGCCAGAGGCCCAGGATTGCTCCAGGCAGGAGCAGCCTCCTGTGGTGTTGTGAGGTCCCCAGGACGAGGTGAGAGATGAGAATTTGACTCCAAGTTCTCCAAAGACTGATTTATTATTTTATGATATTATTTATACTAAAAGAAATTATATACTAAAACTATACTAAAGAAAGAGAAAGGAGACATCAGAAAGCTAGAAAAGTATGAAAAATTAAAACCTGTGACTCACACAGAGAGTCCAACGCAGCTGGCTGTGATTGGCCATTAATTAAAAACAATTCATATGTTTGGATAAACAATCTCCAGACCACATTCCAGAGGAGCAAAACATGGAGAAGCTGAAGCTTCTCACCTTGCCAGGAGAAGAAATCCTGGTGAGGGGATTTTTCAGAAAATATCACAGTGACAGCCTCCCCCTGCCCTCCTGCCCTTCCTGCTGCCCCTCGGAGCAGAGCAGGGCAGGGTGAGTCCCTCCAGCCCCTGCCCAGCCCAGGGAAGCAGAGAAACATGAGATAAAGGATAAAGGATGTTCTGAACACAAACCAGCTCAGCCTGGATCCCCTTCCGGTTACACTGACCCCTTATTGGGACCTTTCCTGAGGAATTTGAGGGGCTGGAGCATGTCCAGGGAAGGCAACGGAGCCGGGCAGGGGCTGCAGAATCCCTGAGGAGCCGGGCAGGGGCTGCAGAATCCCTGAGGGAGCCGGGCAGGGGCTGCAGAATCCCTGAGGAGCCGGGCAGGGGCTGCAGAATCCCTGAGGAGCCGGGCAGGGCTCACCTGGAGCAAAGCAGGCCCAGGGGCCCTTGTGGCTCTGCACAGCTCCTGCCAGGAGGGCACAGCCGGGGGGTCGGGCTCTGCTCCAGGGAACAGGGACAGGAGCAGAGGGAACGGCCTCAGGCTGGGCCGGGGCAGCTCAGGGTGGGCACAGCAGGAATTTCCCCATGGAAAGGGGGCTCAGGCCTTGGCACTGCCCAGGGAGGGTTGCAGTGCCCATCCCTGCAGGTGGCACTGAGAGCTCTGGGCTGGGGACAGGGTGGGCATTGGGCACAGCTGGGACTCCCTGGGCTGGGAGGGCTTTTCCAGCCCCAGGGATTTGGGGATTGGGTAGAGGCTGCAGAGCACATCCCAGCTTCTCAGGACACAGCATTCCCAGGAATTCACATGCTCAGGAGACCCCCCTGGTATTTCCTGTACTCGCGGCTCGTGCTGGCTGGGAAATGTGGGTTACCTCAACCTCACCCGTCCCAGCCCTGGAAGGAATTCCCATTGCCCTCCCAGCCATTGAAAGAATTCCCATTTCCACACCAGACCTGTAAAGAATTCCCATTTCCCTCCCAGCCCTGCAGCTGCTCCTGCCCACCATGAATGGGCACAGGATGGGGGAATTGCACAAACCCCAGGAGCAGAGCTGGAAAGAGACAGAACAGATTAATAAATATATTCCAAATTCGCTTTCATTTTCCCGGATTTCAGGTTAATGTCACCATTCATTCCTCCTTCCCCACACAACAACAGAGCAGCCTTGAACAACAAGATGAAATTTCAACTTCCATTTTCTACCTTTCCAGTTTAGCCCTGACAGAGATGAGTGAGATAAAGAAGGGGAATAAAAGGCAGAGAAGTGATCGCCACAGTGATAAAAAAACCCACAAAAAAATCTCTGTTTTTATATTAAGAATTCCAATGGGAGGAAAAAATCTTTGTGTAAGGAAGAGCCTGAGAGGGCTGTGAGATTAGCTTAAGGTTTATCCCAGTCTTTAAATTTGCCCAATAAAAGCTTTTATCATACTTATCCTGGACATGAGTCCTGGGTGACTGGAGATGAGGTACAGAGAGTTTCAAATTTATATATACATATATATATATATATATATATATATATATATAACTATATAACATCAAATTGAAGTATATCAAAGTAATATATATAAATATACCATGTACATTGTAATAAATCAATAAAGCATGAAATTATAATACATTTAATAATTATATAAACAATACACTTTAGTTTTTATTAATTTTAAAGCATTAAAATATATTATTATTATTATTATTATTATTATTATTATTATTATTATTATTATTATTATTATTATTATTATTATTATTATTTAAACAATACACTTTTGTTAATTTATAGTAATTTCTAAGTGCAGACACAAGCCCTAGTAAAGAAGCCACACCTACATTTTAGGTGACTTTAGGAAGAAGCTCTGATAGTCTGCCCTAAAGCCCAGGCTTAAATGATAAATCAGAGCTAAACCAGGGCAGGGTTTGCAGAGCTGGCTCTGACAAACGAGGCAGCACCAAAGCAGGGAGCTCTGTTGCAACATTTGTGTGTCCCCCACATCTCTGCCTGCATTGATTCCTGCAGCTGAAGCCAAAGGTGCTGCATCCCCAGCAGGGAGGGCAAAGCTGGCATTAACTGCATTCATGGTTGGCGCCTGGTATAATCGCTTCCCATTCCTGGAGTTTATAATTTCAATTCCTGAGGATTCCTCAGGATTTCTCCTTCCTTTTTTTGGCTCCTGTTATAATCCCTTCCCATTCCTGGAGATTCCCCAGGATTTCTCCTTCCTTTTGTGGCTCCTATTATAATCACTTCCCATTCCTGGAGTTTATAATCCCCATTCCTGGAGATTCCCCAGGATTTCTCCTTCCCTGTGTGGCTCCCATTTATAATCACTTCCCATTCCTGGAGTTTACAATCTCCATTCCTGGAGATTCCCCAGGATTTCTTCTTCTCTGTGTGGCTGCAGGGCTGGAGAAGGCCCAAGGGGCCCTGGCACATCCCTTGCTCAGAAGTGATGGATGCCTGCTCCGTGTCTTTTCTCTGTTCAAGTGAAAATTAATACACTGAAAAATGATGGAACAAAGTGCTTGGCATAATTTATTTCCCCAGCAGAGATATCATTTCAGAGCGAATTCACAGGAGGCTGCCATAAACAATCCTGGAGAGGCCTCACACGCTCCCTGTCAGTGTCTCCTCAGATCTCCTGCTCCCCTCAAGCCACCACAGTATTGAAATATAAAATGTTGCTGCAATGAAACACAACCACAAACAACACCTGGGCAGGAGGGGGGTCCCTGCCCTGGTGACACAGCCCAGCACCCCAGGCTGGATGTCAGGGACAATTTCCTCACTGAAATTTTCAGAGTCAGGAATATCCTGAGCTGGGAGCCACAGGGATCATCCCAGCCCCATCCCTGCCCAGACTCCCAACAATCCCACCCTGGGCATCCCTGGCAGCGCTGCTCAAACTCCCCTGGGGCTCTGGGGTAAGAGCCTTTCCTCATCCCCGGCCCAGGTTTGTGCCATTAATGTGCCCATTTGTGCCCCAGCCCTGGCACAGGGCAGTGGGGGAGTCACTGTCACCGTGTTCTTCTAAAGCTCTTCTAACCCTTCTGACATTTACATTTTTGTAATGGAGTTTCTCACATGCTTTTCATGTAAATAATGATTGTTTTGCATTCCTTTCTAGAAAAAAAAAGAATTAATAGACTGCTGGTTTGACCAGTGTAGTTAAAGAAGCAGCAATTTCATCCTCCAATCCATAGTCACTTTAACATTCTATAAATATCAAAATCAAAAAGAGAAGGAGAAGGAGAAGGAGAAGGAGAAGGAGAAGGAGAAGGAGAAGGAGAAGGAGAAGGAGAAGGAGAAGGAGGAATCTCTCCCTGTGGGCAGGGTGCCAGCACTCCCAGCTCGCAGCACCACACATCCCTGCTCCGGGAAAAACAACATATGGCAGCGGGTGGGAAATGTCAGCCAGCAGATGATCCATGGAAAGAGCAAGAAAAGGGAACACAGATCCTCTAAACACCTCGGCAGGGGTTGCAGGAGCCTCCAGGAGCTGCTGCCTGTGCTGAGCTGTCTCATTTTGGGGCCAAAAAGCACAGATTGAGGACATGGAGCACCCAGATGCCACCAGTGAGGGATGTCCAAGGCTTCTCCAGGCAGCAGGGCAGGATCTGCTCACAGGAACATGGAATCATTTAGCTTGGAAATGACCCTTAATATCACTGAGTCCAACCCTTCCCCCAGCAGTGCCCAGGCCACCACAGCCCCATGTCCCCAAGTGCCACATCCACAGGGCTGTAGATCCCCCCAGGGATGTGGCATCCTGGGCACCTGGGCCAGGACTTGTTTGGAATAGAAACCATTCCTAAAACCCAGCCCAAACCTCCCCTGCCATGTCCTGGCAGGGAGCACTGAGCCCTTCTCTGTCACTGACATATCTTATTAAAAATTCTTTTGCTGGGATTTTTCTCCTGAGAAGCTGAGAAGCCTCAGAGGAAAGGAAAATCAATGATTATCTACTGCTGTGGAATGCACCAGGTGCAGCTTTGATTGGTCTCATGGGGTTGTTTCTAATTAATGCCCAATCACAGTCAGCTGGCTTGGACTCTGATCCGTTCATGAAATCCTTTTTTCTATTCTTTAGCATAGTTTTAATATCTAATTTTCTTCTAATATAATATATATCATAAAATAATAAATCAGCCTTCTGAAACATGGAGTCAGATCCTCGTCTCTTCCCTCATCCTGGGACCCCTGTGAACACCAGCACACTTCTCCCTCCAGCAGGGCACAGGGCAGCACATCCCTCCTTCCCCATGCCAAACTCAGAGCTGCAAGTGCACTTCAATGCTTTTACATTCCAGATAATCCATGTTCCAGGAGCACCCTGGTGTCCCCTCAGCTCTTTGTACAGGCAGCTTTACCTGGAACTGCAGCGAGCTCCCAGCAGAGGCACAGCCTGCATGGCAGGACAGCTGGAGTCTCATTTGAATGGAAAATGTGCCCAGATGAGCCACAGATCACAGTCCTTAAGCACACGGGGGTTTAGCTGCACCTGGGGATGCACTGCAGCATCTTTTTGTGCTGCTGGAATGTCAGAACCCAGAACATTGCTCTGGCTGCCCTGGGGGACTCCAGACCCTGGCAGGGGCTCAGGGACCTTGGCACGCAGTCACAGACACCTGTGCCTTTGATTTTAGCCCATGGAAACAATTCCCAGCTTTGTGTGAGGAGTTACAAGCCACAAGGGTTTGAGTAGAATGACAGTGAATTTGTTACAGGGTGAAAAAGGAGAATTTTGGGGTTTTAGAATGGGGGTTCAGGGGGCAAGATGGAGGAATCTGGGGGTGTCCTGTCCTTCTCCTTCTTCTCCTTGTCCTCCATCTTCTGCTGTGCTGATGGCATATCTGGATTGGTTTAGAGTAGAGACAGACTGTCTGACATAGGTGATAGGGATTGGGAAATTATTGTAAATAAAGTACACGTAGGTTTTAGTATAAAAAGCCAACACCACCCCAAGGGCAGGGAGGGTGCCACAACCCGACCTGCTGGACAGATCTCATCAGGTCAGAGAAGGAATGGAATAGATAAGAGAAAATAAAGAGCCTTGAAAACCAGAGCTGAGGAATCCCAACTTCTTCTTTGGTCGCAGGGCTGGGAATAAAGAGACCTTTTAATACCTTGGGAGCCATTTCAGCAACACCAAACCCAAAACTGGGATGTTGGAATCCCCCTGGTTTGCAGGGGTACCAGGGAACAGCCTTGGCACTGCCCCTGCAGAGCAGAGCTCAGAGCCCCAGGGCCTCCCCAGGGCAGATTGAACAGCAAAGCCCAGCTCTGGTCCCACACTGAGTGCCCTGTGTCCAGCCAGGAGAGCAGGGGGCTCTGGGGACCAGCCAGGCCAGCAGTGTCCCCTCCCTGCCCCAATGACCATCAGCAGTGTCACAGACCATCAGTGTCCCCTTCCTGTTCTCACTGACCATCAGCAGTGTCACAGGCATCAGTGTCCCCTCCCTGCCATCAGCAGTGTCCCAGCCATGCCCTGATGCTCCTGGTTCTGTCACATCCCAAACTCAGCTCCTGATTTTCCCTTGACAAAGGAAGTTTGGATTTGTCTCATGGAGGCTGAATTGGAGCCTTTTCCCTCCAGAAGAATCCCCAGCCCCCAGGGATGATTTACAGTCCCAAATACACTGATATCTACAACCCGAAATACACTGCTATTTACAACCCTAAATACACTGATAGCTACAATTCCAAACACACTGATATTTACAACTCTAAATACACTGATATTTACAATCCCAAATACACTGATATTTATAATCCCAAATACAACCCTAAATACTCTGATTTTATCCTGCCCAGAGCAATATCTGCAGGGAAAGAGGACAAGTGATGGCAATGGTTTGTTCATGTGTCACTGGGCATTAGAAACGAGGCAGCATTCAAAATAAATCCAATTCATTTGCTCTGGGCTTTGTCTTTGAAAAATCTGTTCATGGAGCTGTGATTGGAATGGGTTTGAGATCAGCAGAGGAGCTCAGCCAGGC
The DNA here is from genome assembly GCF_047830755.1 of Zonotrichia albicollis. NCBI lineage: Eukaryota > Metazoa > Chordata > Aves > Passeriformes > Passerellidae > Zonotrichia > Zonotrichia albicollis. The sequence goes on along the minus strand of NC_133824.1, from coordinate 63,525,614 downwards.
TGGAGCCTGGGAAATAATGGGGAGAAAAACTTCAAACGGGGAGAAAAACTTCAAATGGGGAGTAAAACTTCAAATGGGGAGAAAAACTTCAAATTCCCAACAAAGCAGGGCTGGGGCTGAGCATTCCTGACAGCAGCAGGACAAATGGCCAGGGACAACCCTTCTACACATCAGGGACAGACATTGCCAATGGCCACCAGCACAGGGCATGGGGACATGGACAGACAGAGGGACATGGACAGGCAGAGGGACACAGGGACAGGCAGAGGGACACAGGACAGACAGAGTGATGTGGCACAGGTCCAGTCCCTCCACAATGGACTCACACTCAGGGAATGGTCTGGCATCAAGGGACCTTAAATGCCACCCAGTGCCACCTCTGCCATGGCAGGGACACCTCCCACTGTCCCAGGGTGTCCCAATGTCCAACCTGGCCTTGGGCACTGCCAGGGATCCAGGGACAGTCACACTGTTGGGTTTCCCAATAAATCACCCTTTCCTGTGGTTAATGTATTATTTAATACATTTATTATTTCCTTTCTTGCAAAGAAGCCTCAAATTTGCAGCAAAGTCAACCCTCAAAAGGACTTCTACCATCCTGGTGGTGCCGTGCCATCATCAGCTCCACTGACACAGCAGGGGGAAAAATAAAAATAACATTTTCTGTGGGTTTGAGGATTGCTTTTAAATAGAAATCAGTGGGGAAAAGGCTTCTCTCTGTGTTTTATTCCCACCTAAGCTTGCAGAGGCAGCAGCAGATGAGCCCAGCCAAGCCCAGGGCTGGCTGAGCTCAGCTCTGGATGCAGCTGCAGCAGCTCTGAGAGGAGATGATGGGGATGAACAAATCCAGCTCTCCAAAGCACCAGGAAGCCACCAGAGCTGAGCCCGGGAAGCTCCCTGGCTAATGAGGCTCCATTGATTAATCTCATTAAATATTTCATTAGGGCACTAATGGGAAATTAGCAGGTTCTTAGAGCAGCTCCACCTTGGGCAGAACAGAGCCAAAATGACAGATCCCCACAGAGCCAGGCTGGGATGAAACTGATCCCATTTATTTGGGAGAGCTGGAATTCATGGAAACAGGAGAAAATTAATTCTTTTCTGACCCATTCCTTTTCTGAATAAATACCATTTATGTCACCAAAAAATCACACATGGAAAGCAAACATGGAATTTGGGAGCAGAGCTCTGGAGTCCTTCAGTCCTGGGAGGACACTGAGGGAAGGGCAAAGCAGAGGAGGTGGGCAAGAGGCAGAGCTTCCACACTGGACTTTGGAGGGATTAAGGAAGCGTAAAATGTGGCAAACTGCTGATGTGGCAGATCCCCCACACCACTTTCATTGGAGCAATAATGTGGGGACATCTACTTGGAGCAATAATATTGGGACATTCTTCCCTAACACAGGGTTTATTGGAATTAAGTCTGGTGCACATTCCCACGGTGCATTGAATGTTAATCAAAATGGGGAACGACACGATCGTAAAATACAATACATAGATGTAAAGCTGAATTGTTCATGATTCAATAACAATTCTCAGAATCCCAGGATCCCTGAGGCTGGAAAAGCCCTCCCAGCCCAGGGAGTCCCAGCTGTGCCCAATGCCACCTTGTCCCCAGCCCAGAGCTCTCAGTGCCACCTCCAGGAATTCCTGGGACATCTCCAGGGATGGGCACTGCAAAGCTCCCTGGGCAGCCCCCTCCAGTGCTTAATTCCACCCTACAAGTTGGGCAAGATGAGAAAATTGGAGCGAAAGGGAATTTTAGTGACTTTGGCTTCCATGTGGAAAGGTCAGAGTGAGCTGCCCTTTGGGAAAGGTCAGCAGAGCCCAGGAGATGCCCAGGGATGGTGCCAGAGCCAGGCAGCTCTGGGACCAGAGGGATTTGTGACCCCTTGATTCCCTCAGCAGCATCCATCAGAGAATTGGCCTGATGGAAAATAACAATGTGGAAAATAAAATAACATTTTAACTGAATGAGGGCAGGGATGGATGGGAGATTGGGAATTGGGAATTCCTGGCTGGGCTGGAATTGCCAGAGCAGCTGTGGCTGCCCCTGGATCCCTGGCAGTGCCCAAGGCCAGGCTGGACACTGGGGCACCCTGGGACAGTGGGGGTGTCCCTGCCATGGCAGGGGTGGCCCTGGGTGGAATTTGATTTCCCTTCCCACCCAACCCATTCCAGGATTTCATCTGGTTCCTGCAGGACAGGCACAAAGCTCAGCACTCCTCAAGTGGTGCCCAGGAGCACCAGGCAAAGCCATGCAGGGGCTGCCACCACAAATTGATGTCACCATGTGCTGGGGCTGGCAGGACAGGGACCGCTCTGTCCATGCAGCCGGGGGAATACACCCCTGTGGCAGTCATGTTTTCTGGAAAATTCTCTTCACCCGGGATTTTTCTCCTGGGAAGCTGAGAAGTCTCAGACAAAAATGAAAACAATAATTATCTGATTTGCTTCTCCTGTGTTGTGCTCATGTGGAATGTGTTTGGAGATTGTTTATCCAACAGGTGATTGTTCCATTGGTTTCATGTGAATTGTTTTGACTCTTTGGCCAATCAGGGCCAAGCTGTGTCAAGGCTCTGGAAAGAGCCACGAGTTTTCATTATTATCTTTTTAGCCTTCTGTCTGTATCCTTTCTGTATTCTTTAGTATAGCATTCTTTAATATAATATAGATCATAAAATAATAAATTAGCATTCTGAGAACATGGAGTCAGATTCATCATTTCCTTCTTGCCACATGGCACCCTGCAAATACAATCCACCCCTCCCTCCAGAACAGCCAGGAGGGAGAAAAAACCCCTTCCTCTGATGCCTTGTGCAGGCTGCCCTAGAGCAGAGGCTGGATGGAGCTCCAGAATAAAGCAGGGATTTATCCAAAGCATCTCCTCCATGGATGCACCTTGGGCAGCACCAGAGCCCAGCCAGGGCTGCACCCAAGATCAACCAAAATGGCCCCAAAATGCACTGCCGGGCACGGGCTCTGTCCCTGGGATCAGTTCTGCTCCATTTGCACCTTGCAGTTCATTGTCCCATTCCAGCTTTAGCCCAGGCAGTCCCACCCTGCTTGTTTTTCTCTCTGCAGCCCACAGGGTTTGTGCTCCTGGGCTGAGATTTGGGTCATTTGTCCTTGGTGCCCAGCTGGAGCAGGAATTGTTTTGTCTCCCTGCTCTGTGCACAGAGCTCACCATCCCCTGATATGGAGCTCAGACCCCACACTAAAGCAGCACAGAATGTGAAAAATAGAAGAGCTGAAACCTCTAATGGAGCCAGGGAATTAAACCACATCCCTCTGACATAACTAGGAATAAAACCCTTCCCTCCAATGCAGCCAGGGAATAAAACCCTTACCTCTAATGCAGACAGGGAATGAAACTCTTCCCTCTGACACAGCCAGGAGATCTAAACCCTCCCTCTCAGCTCCCCAGCCCTTTTCCAGGGTCCATTGCCATCCCTTGGGCTCTCTGTGACCCCACAGGCAGAGCCAGCCCCACGGGGCTCCCCCTGCTCCCAGCCCTGCTCTGCAGGGCTCCCCACAAGGTTCTGTGTGCTGGGATCCCCAATGGGGGCTGTGGGCACAGTGCCAGGGCAGCACGAAATGTGAGCCCTCGTTCCCCCGCCTGGTGCCCAACTGACCATCAAAGGCCAATTGCAGATTAGAGTGGCCAATAAAGCACAGTTCTCATCCAGTACTTATCATTTCACAGAGAGAGTTCAGATTGCTTTGCAAAGTTGACCAAGCATTATTTCTTAACCTCTCCATGAGCTAGAGAGCCCATTTTCCTCCTGCAAGCTCCTGGAGATGATTTGGGCTCGGTGATTAAGGGAGCTGTCTCATGAAGGAGGCACTTGAGGATCACTGAGGCCTGGAGAATCAGCCAGGAGCTTGGAAGGGAAGAGGTGCAGCAGTGAAAACCATCATTGTTCCATTAGAGATGGCAGACAGCAGAGATTCGGACACATCTGGAGGTCCAGAGCAGAGATTTGGACACACCTGGAGGTCTAAAGCAGGGACTTGGACACCCCTGGGCTGGACTTGATGGTCCTTGAAGGTCTCTTCCAACCCAGTGATTCTGTGAATTCTGTGTCCCTGACACATCACCAGCCCTGCAACAAACCTGCCAGTGCTGCACCGGGGCTGCTGCCATGGCAGGAACACCTCCCACTGTCCCAGGGTGCCCCAGTGCCCAGCCTGGCCTTGGGCACTGCCAGGGATCCAGGGGCAGCCACAGCTGCTCTGGCAATTCCAGCCCAGCCAGGAATTCCCAATTCCCAATCTCCCATCCATCCCTGCCCTCTGGCACTGGGAGCCATTCCCTGGCTCCTGTCCCTCCATGCCTTGTCCCCAGTCCCTCTCCAGCTCTCCTTCAGAGCAGGTACTGCTAAAATAGAGCTGCAGAACACCCAGAGCTCAGCAGGATGAGCCACAAAGTGAAATTATTCCAAGGCAAGGCAAGAAAGCTGAGTCTGTGCACGAGGCAGTGCCGGGAGCAATTGCAGCCCCTCTGCAGAGCAGCTCTGTTAGCACAGAGACAGCTCAGCCTCACACACGTGCAGCCTTTTCACCTGACAGCAGAATAATCTGTCGGGGAAATTCGATTTTGTGATGCAGCAATGCAGGCAGCCATCAGAATATGCTTAAATGCAGAACAATCACTTGGAAGATTTAAATGAAGCTGACATTGCTGAGCAAAATACATTTTCCACAGACCTTTATTACACTCACAGTAGCCTGCAATTGCTTTGTTTCCCAGCCTGTTTTACAAACAACAGGCAGAGTTTTTTCCCTTGGAAAATGTTCCTAGGATGTAATTTCTGGAGCTGCCCGAATCAAAGTTCCAGATTAAAGCAGGAAACACAGAAATTCGAGTTCCCAGAGTACCACAAACAGGCCAATATGTGAAGGGAGCCGTCCTCTCAGCTCTGCTGGTTCCTGCTCCAAAGTTGTTGTGCTCAGGGGCTCTCCAGAGCACAACATCCCACCCATCCCTGCCCTCTGGCACTGGCAGCCATTCCCTGGCTCCTGTCCCTCCATCCCTTGTCCCCAGTCCCTCTGCAGCTCTCCTGGAGTCCCTTCAGGTCCTGCCAGGGGCTATGAGCTCTCCCTGGAGCCTTCTCCTCTCCAGGAGTACATTCCCAGCCTCTCCTCACCCCACAGCAGCTCTGCTCCCACCCTTTAATCAGCACCAGGATAATTGGGACAGGCTGGGTCTGTCCAGCTCGCCCTCAGCCAGCCCAGGCAGTGGCTGTGGCAGTGTCCCAGCAGGGAGGTGACAGCCAGGCTGGCAGTGGTGACATCCCCAGCCCCTGCTCAGCCTGATGAAAAGAACACTCACAAATGGATGGATTTATTTTTCCCTCCCCTCTCAGTCGTTGAATGGATGGGTTATGAATATATTGCTTTTCTGTGGCTGGCTCTGCAGCCCTCTAAGGATTATTCAGGATAAAGGAGATTGACAGAGAGTAAGGAATGCCAAAGCCTTTCCAGCAGCTGATGTGCTTGGGTTTTTCCTTGTTTTATTTCTCAGTTTTCATGGCACTGAAATCCAAAGCTTCTGCAGCACAAAACTGGTGCTGAGGCAAATTCAGAGCAGCTTTTGCTGCTGGAGGGGAGCTGAGGACAGCTCAGCAATGTCCCAGGGACTCTGTCCTGGAGCAGCTCAGGCCCAGTGGGGTCTGCAGCTCCGTGAGCAGTGGGAATTAATCAGCATTAATTGGGGCTGGCTGCTCACACAGTAAAATTGCATCTCCTGGAGCCCTGGGACTGGGCATGGAAACAGAGAGGGGCTGGGGACAAGGGATGGAGGGACAGGACACAGGAAATGGCTCCCAAAGGGCAGGGATGGGAGACTGGGAATTGGGAATTCCCCGCTGTGGCAGGGGTGGCACTGGGTGGGATTTGAGGTCCCTTCCAAATGAATGAGAGCCCTCATTCCATTCCATTCTGGAATTCCATGGTTTTGTTAATTCCCAGTTTTCCCCCTGCCTCCCCTGCTGCTGTGGGAGGGGGATCAGGAGGAGGCAGCCAAAGCCCCTCAGTGCTCCAGGACCCTGCACAACATTGCTTGTTTACCTGTCCAAGAAGGCCAAATGCAGAGACACAGACCCAGGGAAAAGGGGAATTTAGAGGCTGGAATGGGATTTTAAATGAATAAAACCACAGTGATTGCATTTCCAGGAGTGCTGCAGCCTGGAAGGGGGAGGCAGGAGCAGCACTGATGGGTGTCTGGGCCCATTTCCAGCTCTCAGCCCCTGTTTATCACAGAACACTGAATGGGTTGGGTTAGAACCCAAAAGACCCTAAAATCCACCCAGTTCCAACCCTGCAACCTAAGCCAAGGACAGGAACAGCTTTCCTTTGAGCAGACTGCTCAGAGCTGCCTTCATGTGATCCTACAGCTCCCTGTGGGGATCCTACAACTCCCTGAGGGATCCTAAAACTCCCTGAGAGATCCCTCAGCTCCCTGGGTGATCCCTCAGCTCCCTGAGTGATCCCACATCTCCCCGTGGAACCCCCCAGCTCCCTGGGGATCCCACATGTCCCTGAGGGATCCTAAAACTCTCTGTATGATCCCACAGGTCTCTGGGGATCCCACATCTCCCTGGATGATCCCACAAATTTCCCTGAGGGATCCCACAACTCCCTGAGTGATCCCACAACTCCCTGAGTGATCCCACATCTCCCTGAGGGATCCTAAAACTCCCTGGGTGATCTCACAGCTCCCTGGGTGATCCTAAAACTCCATGAGCGATCCCACAGCTCCCTGAGTGATCCCACAGCTCCCTGAGAGATCCTACAACTCCCTGTGGAATCCCACAGTTCCCTGGGTGATCCCACAACTCCCTGGGTGATGCCACAGCTTCCTGAGGGATCCCACAGCTCCCGGAAGGATCCCATAGCTCCCTGAGGGATCCTAAACCTCCCTGGGTGATCCCACAGCTCCCTGAGGGATCCTGAAACTCCCTGACTGATCCCACATCTCCCTGAGCTTCTTTCCATTGCCTCTCCAGAAGACACGAGCCCCCTGCTCCTTGCTTCATTGCCATGTAAAATCCAGGAGTTGAGGTTGGAAACCCCCTCCCCCTGCTCTCCCAGAGCCAGAGGAGCTGAGCAGATGTCTCCTCAAGGATGCTCCAGAAGCAGCTGCCACACTCCCAGACATCTCCTGGGGGAAATTTGTCTTTTAGCGAGACACACTCAAGGCCTCTCCTCGTTTTGGGCTTTGAGGAGAGGAGGAGGAGAGGGACTTGGAGGAATCCTTCCTCTTGCAGAGCCACACATTCCTTCTGCTTTCTGCAGAGGAGAGTCAGGGCTGCAGTCAGTCCCAAGCAAGCTGCCAGCAGCTCGTTACAGTAATTGCACTGCTCCTGCCAGAGCCCGCGGCCGCCTGCTCCCAGGGACGCTGAGCTCCTGCACTGGCAGCAGGAATCTGCAAAGAGCTTTATTCCCATCCCAGATAATGATCCCTGGAGCTGAGCATTGGCTGGGGTAGCCATGGACATTCCAAAGCCCTCCCAAAACCTCCTGTCCAGGCTGGCCTTTCAGGTTTGGTGTTGCTGAAATGGCTCCTGGGGTATTAAAAAGTCTCTTTTTTTCCCAGCCATGCATTACAAGAAGTCAGGATTCCTCAGCTCTGGTTCTCAAGGTTGTTTATTTGCTTTTACCTATTACATTATCTTATATTTTCTCTTACCTGTTACATTCTCTCTCTGACCTGCTGAGATCTGTCCAGCAGGTTGGGTTGAGGCACAGTCCCTGGCCTTGGGGTGGTGTTGGCTTTTTATACTAAAAACTACATGTAATTTATTTACAATAATTTCCCAATACCTATCACCTCTGTTATAGACAGTCTGTCTCTAAACCAATCCAGAAGTGCCACCATCACCCAGAAGATGGAGGACAAGGAGAAGAAGGAGAAAGGCTGGACATGCCCAGATTCCTCCATCTTGCCCCCTGAACCCCCATTCTAAAAACCCTAAAAAATCTATTTTTCACTCCGTACACAAACTGATTATTATTCTACTTAGACTTTTGGTTTGCAGATCCTCATTTAAGGTTGGTAATTTTTTCCATAGGTGATAATCAAAGGCACAGGGGTCTTGGGCTCTGTGCCAGGGTCTCAGGACCTGAAGGGGCTCCAGGAGAGCTGCAGAGGGACTGGGGACAAGGGATGGAGGGACAGGAGCCAGGGAATGGCTGCCAGTGCCAGAGGGCAGGGATGGGTGGGAGATTGGGAATTGGGAATTCCTGGCTGGGCTGGAATTGCCAGAGCAGCTGTGGCTGCCCCTGGATCCCTGGCAGTGCCCAAGGCCAGGCTGGACACTGGGGCACCCTGGGACAGTGGGAGGTGTCCCTGCCATGGCAGGGGTGGCACTGGAGAGGATTTGGGGTTCCTTTAACCCAAACCATTGTGGGATTCTGTGCTGGGGAACACCCCTGGGACAGGCCCCATCACTGTGGCCTCAGGGTGACACTCAGTGGCAGGAGGGCAGCCCCTCAGGCTGTGGGGGATAGGCAGGGACAGCTTCAGCCCCACACCCCATCTCTGTCCCTTCCATCCCCAAAAACCTGAGAGCAGCCCAGCCCTACAGCAGTGCCAAGCTTTCAGCAGCACAATCCTCATCATCCTCACTCATTTTTAATCACAACAATAATCTCTTTATGGCAGAGACCCTTCCAGGAGGGGAGAGGCAGGACACCAGTGCCACCCCCAGTCCCTCCCTGGGGGCTGGGACACCCAGGACAGGGCTGGGGCAATGACATGGCAGTGCCACATTTGCCTGAATATTTCAAAGCAACTGAAATATTCAATATATCAATTCATTTCATGTCATATTTATTGAAATATTCAATATTTTAAAGCTGCATTTCTGAGCCCAGAGGCTGCAGTGCCCAGCAGCCCTGGGGCTCTGAGGAAAGGCAGCAGGACTGAGTTCTGTACTCTTTTCTTCCCTTATCTCTGGATAAAGCACAGCTGTGACAGCCACAGAAGGGCATTTCCAGGCCTGGCACCACCCATGACACACACTGCCACCACAGCCCACATTGCCACTGTCCCTGAGGCATCAGGAGATGAAAAAGTTTCTTTTCCCAACTCTACCAACCCCTGTGGCAATCGATTCTTTGGAAAGGAATGAGAGTTTTGAACTTGCAAACCAATTTACTGGGTTTTAATATCCACGAGGTGCCAGTGATTGGAAGCCTGCTGCTGCCAGGAAAAGGAACAGCAGTCCCAGCCCTCAGACAAGCCATTTATAAATGGCACACTTCAATTAAAAGAAATCAAATCAATATGACAATAATTTCATTTGCAGCAGGTGGTGCAGCAATTTTTCTCCCTGGGAAATGGGATGCACCTGTGCAGCACAGAAAGAGCCTCATCCACAGCCTTTAATCCCAGTTTTGTTCAGACCCCCAAGGGTTAATGACAGAGAGGAGAATGAGCATCAAGGGGGAGAATTTCTGGAGATTTTTAATAGCTAAAATAGGAAATAAACCGGCAGTGACATCACCTGTCAGTGCCCCCCTGAGAATGTTCCCAGCTCTGCTGCAGCATTTCCAGCACTGGGAAAATCCCTGCTGGCCATCCTGGCAGGGTGGGAATGGCCCCTCAGAGGGAGCTGGGACCAGCCTGAGGCAGGACAGGGAGAACCTCTGCAGCTGAGACCTCACCTGCCCGGGGAGGGCCACCAGCACCTCCTGGCCCTGCCCTGGTCTGCTGGCCATGTTCTGCTTTAGGCTCCTGCTGGCCCTGCTCTGGTTTAGGCCCTCTTACCAGGCCCTGCTCTGGTTTAGACTCCTGCTGTCCATGTTCTGGTTTAGGCCCCTGCTATCCCTGTTCTGGTTTAGGCTCCCTTTCCTGGTTTAGGCTCCTGTTGTCCCTTCCCAGGTTTAAGCTCCACCTTCCCTGCTCTGGTTTAGGCTCCTGCTGTCCCTGCCTGGTTTAGGCTCCACCTGCTCTTGCCCTGGTTTAGGCTGTACCTATCCCTGCTCTGGTTTAGGTTCCACCTGTCCCTTCCCAGGTTTAGGCTCCTGCTGTCCATAATGTGGTTTAGGTAACACCTATCCTTGCTCTGGTTTAGGCTCCATTCCGAGGTTCAGTCTCCTGCTGTCCCTGCCCAGTTTAGGCTCCTCCTAAGGCCGAGCTGGTTTAAGCCCAGTTTAGCACAGCCCAGGTTCTGCCCCTTCGCTGGCACCAGGGCACCAAGACAGGCAGAGCTGCTCACGGGCAGCATTCCCAAGGTTTGGGGTTTTTCCTTCTCCTTTCCCATTTGAAGGAGGGGTTTGGGCCCTAAGCCCAGCCTGGGCAGATCGGAGGCTCAGGCCTGGCTGTGTTCCATAGTTAAACTTGGACTGGGCTCCTTCACTGCCACACTCCATGGGGAGGGAACATGTCACCATGAGAATTTCCTGAAAAATCCCTTCACCTGGATTTCTTCTCATGGAAATCTGAGAGGCCTCAGAAAAGAATGAAAACAATGATTATCTGATTGTTTGAGAATGTGGTCTGGAGATGGTTTACCAATAGGTACATCTACGATTGATTCCATGTGAATTGTTTTTAATTAATGACCAGTCATCATCGGCTGTGCCTGAGGAGTCAGTCATGAGTTTTCTTTATCATTCTTGTTTAGCCTCCTGATGTATCCTTTCTCTTTCCTTAGTATAGTTTTAGAATATGATATGATATGATATGATGTATGATGTGATATATGATATGATATGATATGATATGATATGATATGATATATAATATAATATAATATAATATAATATAATATAATATAATATAATATAATATAATATAATATAATATATATAATAATCAGCCTTCTGAGAACATGGAGTCAGATTCTCATCTCTCACCTCGTCCACCCTCACATCCACCACAGGAAGGGGCTCCTTTCCCGCACCCACAGCTGCTCCAAAAGCCGAGAGAGAGGAGGGAAGAGAGAGAAAATGCTACCACCAAGTGGAGGCGAGGGTTCAGGGAGCAGCAGGAGAGGTGGAGCCACCCCGACATCTGTAAATCCATCAGGATTCTTCAGGAAGGAGGGCATTGTTATATTTACTGGTTATCCTCAACAGGGACGAAAGGTTCTGTTCCCAGGGGCTGCAGACATCCTCAGCTCCATGCTGTAACATGTAATATATGTTATAAAATAATTCCTGCTAAATGAAGCTAAAAACCGCAGCATTCTGTGCACTAAACCAGTGTCGGGCAGCAAGAAAAACTAAGTGACAGAAATTCAAACCACCAGGAGGACACTGCCAGCAGAGATGTGTATTCCACAGGATTTTTCAGAGATGTGTATTCCAAAGGATTTTTCCTCTGACAAAGACCCCAGCAGGAGGCATTTTTTGATAGGCATCAGCAGCAGCAACAGACTAAGTGATAAAGAGTCAAACACCAAGAAAACACTGTCTCCAGAAATGTGTATTCCAAGGGATTTCTCTCCTCAGATTAGACCCCAGCAGGAGGCATTCCCGGAAATTTTTCACCTGACAGGATTCCAGTAAATTTTTTCACCAGGAAATGTGATAATATGCTAAAGGAGACCCCCCCTCCAAAGCCTGAGAGACTGCGTAAAAATGGAGTTTTTAGAGTTGACCCTGGGAGACCCACGGGGACTCTGGTGTGATACAGACCAGGTCCTGAGTCTCCTCAGCACTGCCTGCCTGGCTCAGGGACAGATTGCTTCTGGCTTTTTCCAAATTTATACTTTTGATCATTTATAAATTTCTTTAATTATTAAATTGGAGCATTCATTTCTAACAGTGCCGAGCCCCGGGGCTGCTCACAAGGGCATGCCCAGGAGGGATGGGTGGTGTAGGAATGATGGGGTTAGGACAGTGGGGATGGATGGAGATGAGAGATCTCTGCAGCCAGGTCAGGAACTGGTGGTTTATTGCAAAGGGCCTGGGTGCAGGGCCCTGCTGGGATTTGGGGTTCATTGCACAGGGCCTGGGTGCAGGGCCCTGCTGGGATTTGGGGTTCATTGCACAGGGCCTGGGTGCAGGGCCCTGCTGGGATTTGGGGTTCATTGCACAGGGCCTGGGTGCAGGGCCCTGCTGGGATTTGGGGTTCATTGCACAGGGCCTGGGTGCAGGGCCCTGCTGGGAGCTGCAGCCACAGCTCAGAGCAGGCCTGAGAGAGGAGAGGGGGAGAGAGGATGAGAGGGTGACAGAGTAAGAGGGTTAAGAGAGCAAGAGAGTGAGGTTCCTGTTACAATACAATAAATCTTCTGTGCTGAATATTCTGATTCTCACTAACCAATCCAGTACAAGATACAAATCCTACAGCATTTACATACAGCCTATAAGAATCATTACATTACCACACTGTGTTACATTTTAAACCCTAAAAACTCCTCTTTGGGCCCCTTCTGCCAAGCTGCAGGGTCTGCTCTGACCCTTGGGCCTGTCTGCAAGCAGAGGGTGTTGTTCCATCAAAGGGGGATCACCTTCAGCTGGCCACACCATTGTTTTCCAATTGTTCAGTAACTGAGGGATCTCAAAGCTTGCTTTCATTTCAATCTCGCTTATAGTTTCCATATTCTCAAAATCTTTTGCCAGACAATCATATTTATAAGGCTTTCCTATTTCGTCTTCCCCCACAGGTGGATTTAGGGAGCAGGGGGATGCAGGAGGATCTGTTGCCCCGAGGATTTTCTCTCAGTCACTCTGCCAGGTGCCAGCCCTCTGATTCACCCGTACCTGCGCATTCCCAAGGCAGGAGCTTTCCCTGTTTATGGCTCTCCCATGGCAGCAGGAATGCAGCACAGCCCCAGATCCTGCTGAAGCCTCCAAACCCACGGTGGAAATTCCAACCCCAGGCCCAAAAGATTGATTTGTTTCCCACAGTTCACCAAATGATGCCTCAGGTTTAGCTTTTCCATGATTCACATTCTGTGCTGCTTTAGTGTGAGGGTCTGAGCTCCATATCAGGGGATGGTGAGCTCTGTGCACAGAGCAGGGACACAAAACAATTCCTGCTCCAGCTGGGCACCAAGGACAAATGACCCAAATCTCAGCCCCAGAGCACAAACCCCGTGGGCTGGAGAGAGAAAAACAAGCAGGGTGGGACTGCCTGGGCTAAAGCTGGAATGGGACAATGAACTGCAAGGTGCAAATGGAGCAGAACTGATCCCAGGGACAGAGCCCGTGCCCGGCCGTGCATTTTGGGGCCATTTTGGTTGATCTTGGGTGCAGCCCTGGCTGGGCTCTGGTGCTGCCCAAGGTGGATGCATGGAGGAGATGCTTTGAATAAATTCCTGCTTTATTCTGGAGCTCCATCCAGCCTCTGCTCTGGGGCAGCCTTCTCAAGGCATCACTAAAATTTGAGCACTGAGGTGTTTAACAACAGATTCTTCAAACTATTTTTTATTCCCTAGAATGTCAAAGGTGGAGTCACAGAATGCCAGCCAGGGTCAGGCTGGAAGGAACCCCAGAGGGTCTCTGGTGCCACTCCCTGCTCCTGCAGGGCCATCCCAGAGCTCAGGGCACAGCAGTGTGTCCGTGGGGCTCTGGAATTTCCCATGGTGGGATCTGAAAATGGCTTTGTTATTCCTCAGGTACGAGGCTGCAGCAACCTGGGCTGTGTGAGGGATCAAAGCACTGAGCTCAGATTATTGTTTGGCTGCAGTGTGACCTTGTTCACAGGGGTCCCAGGATGAGGGAAGAGATGAGGATCTGACTCCATGTTTCAGAAGGCTGATTTATTATTTTAGGATATATATTATATTAAAACTATACTGAAAGAAGAGAAGAAAGGATTTCATCAGAAGGCTAGCTAAGGATAGAAAAAGAAAGAATGATAACAAAGGTTTGTGGCTCTGACAGAGTCTGAGCCAGCTGACTGTGATTGGCCGTTAATTACAAACAACCCCATGAGACCAATCCCAGATGCACCTGTTGCATTCCACAGCAGCAGATAACCATTGTTTACATTTGTTCCTGAGGCCTTTCAGCTTCTCAGGAGGAAAGATCCCAAGGAAAGATTTATCAGAAAATATCATGGCTACACTGCAGTGAGCCCACCCCTCCCTGGGTGCACAGTCCTGGCAGCCCAGGAGCTGAGCAGGGGGAGGGAGAAAATCCCAAAATGGTTCAATAAAGTGGCAGGACTGATCTGCCCCTGTGAAAGGGCACAAATCCAAACAAAACCCAGGGTTTGGATACCTGTAAGGCAGACGCTGCAAACCAGAGCTGCTTTCCAAGGCCTCAGCTCCCACCTAGGCAGTGGAATTCCTGCTGGGGTGTTCCAGAACACTCCAGTTCTGCATGGTTGGTGATTATCCAGAGAAGCATTTCTGGGATGTCTTCCCAGCTGCTTTTTCAGGTGATCCTGTGGAAACAGAGGCTGGGAAGGCTGAGGTGCCACCCTTTAAACCCAGATTTGGGAGGAGAAGCCACCAGAGCCTGCAGGGAGCAAAGATGGGATGGGAGCCAGGCTGGAGCAGCCCCAGAGCTGAGGAAGATGATGTCCATGGGCAGCAGGATGGAGTTTGGAGGTCACAGGGCACTGGTGGGACAGGAATGAGGGGCTGTTCCTACCCAAACCCAGAAATGCTCTCCCAGAGCTGGGCAGGACGAATTCGGGAGGGTGAGAGCTCCCCACAGCGCTCCTCCTGCCTCTCCTTCTCCACAAAAGTCTCCGGATTGCTCTCCCCCTAAATAATTCTGACAAAATGTCTGTCACCATGGCAACCAGGGAAAACAAATTGATTCGAGAGGTGTCTGATATTCGGGATGCATAGAAATTATGGTTGCCATGGCAATGTGATTTACAAATGAAGGGGAATATTTAGGGAGCAATTAACAGTGGAGACTCCTCGGCCTCAGGTGAGTCTCAGGTGGCTCCAGAGCCCCAGCAGGGGCTCCTCACCTGCTTCAGAGTCAGGGCATTGAGCTCCAGGAGCTTCCCACAATGGGGACTCAGGAATTCGTCATGGATTTTGGAGGAAAGCACCACACAGGGCAGATCAGAGTGACAGGATGGCCGGGCTGAAGTGACAGGACCTGGTGGCAGCTGTCCCCTGGGGCGGTGACACCCACAAGGACATTCCAGCTCTCCCAGTTTGGGGCTGGAGCAAACCCTGCTTTGCTCTTCAGCTTGAGCAGCAGCACACCTGGGCTGGAGGTGTCTCCCTGGTTTTTTTAAGTTTTTCCAATCTTTCTGATGTTTACATTCTTGTAACAAACCTTCTCACACACTTTCTGTAAATAACTTATTGTTTTGCATTCTTTTATAGAGGAGGAGAAAGTTGATGGACTGTTGGTTTGTCCAGTGTCACTGGAGAGGTGGCACTGTCACCCTCCATTCCAGGGTCACTTTTGGAAATCTATAAATGTTGGGGTCAGAATTAAACTTTCCCTCTTTTCTGCCTTGGAGATTCCAGTGTCTGTGTCATTCTATCTTGTGTCCTAGAGCGACAGGAGGGGCCATGGGGACAGTGTGCGAGCTCTGTCCCAGCCCTGGGGACAGGGGATGTGGTGCAGGAGATCCAGGACTATGGTGCAGAACCTCCAGCCCTTGGGAGAGCCTCTGGAGTCACAGAACCATGGAATGGTTTGGCCATGGCAGGGACACCTCCCACTGTCCCAGTGCCCAGCCTGGTCCAGTTTAAAGTTCAGTAATTTAATCCCAGCATAACAAAAACAGAGCAGAACTTTGCCTGTGTCCCTAGAACAGACAGAACTATATACATAAATACATAAAGCTATTCACGTAAATAGATAAACTTATACAGGTAAATTTTGAGTAAGAAAACAGGTAGTACCTTTGTGTAAATAGATAATATTATACATGTAGTATATATAGTGTTTTAGGTAAGAACTGAAACTATTTTTGTATTACTTTAGCACATTAGAATCAAGTTTAGATTGGTGTAGAAAGAGTGATTTAGAATGGTGTTTTTAGCTGATTGGGTGATTTATAAATCTATAATAAAAAAAAATATATATATACATAAAATATATAATAGAAGTATAATATAAACATAAAATTATATAATAAAACATATAAGATGTTATAATAAATACATAAAAAACCATAAAATATATAAAAAAAACAGTCTGTATTGGGTGTTTGAACACACACACACAGGAAGGAAGAAGAAAAGAAAAGAAAGAATAAAAGAAAGAAGATTAAATGAAGAAAGAAAGAAGAAAAGACTATGGTCCCTGCTGCTGCTCCTGCATGGAACCTGGGACTCTGTACCAGAGAGCAGCCCTGCAGCTTTTGCTTTTGACTCTATGCCAAAAATCTTTTAGCACTTATTTAATACTTTTAACACAAACTCTCTGCCTTGGAAACTAATGCATTCATGCAATAAACAACTTTACAGCAACCCACAACTGCTCATGTCTCTTTGAAGACCCAAGGCCCAACTGAAGCTCAACATTGTGACAGGACATTGTCCCCACCCAGGTGCAGGGATTGATTTCTTTTTTGAAAATACACCATTTTCTGACTGATTTTGTGAAATCTCTGACCCTCCAGGCTTTCAATCCTCCAATTAATCCAGTATTCTGGAGGTGGAATAGCCAGGAGCAGAGCACCTTGCCCAGAGAGGCCTGGAGGTCCTGCCCAGAGCAGGGAACACTCCAGGGCACCTTGGAAATCCCTGCTGGATAAAAGCTGCTAATCCCTGCTGGAAACAGGGATTAACCACAAATCTTCAACTAGAAACTAAAATCAGAAAAACCAGAACTGCCGCCTAAACTTTCAAGAGGGACATGGATCATCAGCTGGACTCGATGATGTCTGTGATTTGATGATTTTTCCAACCTAAATGATTCCAAGATAAAAACCAGAGAGCCCCATCCCTCCTTATTTATGAAACTGCTCTGGAAAGACCTGACCCAGAGGATTCAGTGGATGCACAGCTCAGCCTTACCCCTTAAATCAGGCTAATTTACAAATAAAAGCCTTTCTCTGATGATTATCTCAGTTTTGCTCTCTGAACACGCCCAATGCCACACAACAAAACTGGAAGCAATTTGGTCAGAGAACATGACATAAAATCAAATTAAACGTACATGACTGAGATCTAAGTCCCCAATAAGAAGTTTTTCTGCCTCAGTAAGCAAACAGGGCTCTCCTTCACATTTCCAGGATCTCTGCATTTATAATCTCCTTTGTTATCATCTGCTTAACTGTAAGGAATTTAGCAGAGAGCTTCAGGCTTGTGGAAGCGCAGAAAACATCCAGGTTTTATTGAGAGGAAAAGCAGGGAAGCTGATAATCCCACTTTAAATTTTCTTTAATACCCCTAAGAAGTGCAAGTTCAGCTCCTCTTCCTTGGGCAGACCTTCCACCACACACAATTTTCCATTTGAAAGTTGCATTTCATCCTCTTCAAGAATAATGAAACATTTCAGCATTGGAGGGTTACAGTTCTCACTGACCCCAAGGAACCTTCTGGGAGTATTGGAATGCAAAAGAGCCATTCAATCCTGGCACCAATGTTTGGTCCCACCATCAGAGTGGGGATGTATAAATCCACAATCACACCTCTCACAGCAGCCCCTGACTCTGATCTGCCTCTCCTGAATATCCATTACCACAGGAAAAGGAGTTTTTTGCAGGAGTTTCCCAGTTGTTATGCTGCAGATAAACACATGAAAAGTGTGCTCTGCTATGTCCCAGATAAGTTATGTGCTGCTTGCTGCAGTGATTGGACAAACTGCTAAACTCTTTTGACAGATCAGCTGTGCCCACGCATTTACAAACCATTCCCAGAGTTTTTCCCCAGCTGCATCATTTGTTTTCTGAGTGGGATTCCTTGCTGCATGCAAAGCCTGTTGCTGGGATGGCTGGGGTGAATTTAAATATCACAGTGAGGCAGGGAGTGGATAAGAAACCCTGGCATTCACAAAAGTTGGCAAAGCTAGAGAGAGATCATGGATTATTTATCCAGGAAGATGGAGCTGAATATCCAATGCAGTTTCAGGTATTTATTTCATAGAGATGAATAACAGGGTCTGATCACGGACAGATGTGAGGCCAAACTGTTCTCCACCAAACTGATTTCCTGAGCAGTGAGGATCACCCAAAATAACCTGGATGCAGGAATTTCCACAGCTGCTGTGTGAGAGACCATGGAAAAGAAATGAGGAATAATGTGCTCTGACTCCATGATTTCAAAAAGCTGAACAAATGCTGTATTAAGCTGTTCTATATTGCACTTATACTATACTATATTCAACAAATACTATACTAAAGAGATGCTATACTAAAAAGATACTAAAAAAACCCTGTGACTGTCTGAGACAGTCACAACACAACTTTAACCCAATTAACCAATCAACCTAAACAGCTATCAATAAAGTCTAATTAACAAATCACTTTCAGTGAGCAATCTCCATAACACATTCTGGATGTACCAAACAACAAGAACAAGGAGTAAAAATAAAAATTGTTTTCTCTTCTTCTCTAAACTTCTCACTACCTTCCCCAGGAAAAATCATGGGAAGAAAAATTATGTCTTTCTCTCTGTTTAGAGAATGCAAATAGCACACACCCTGCCAGCCAGGAATTGCCAATTCCCAGTATCGCATCCATCCCTGCCCTCTGGCAGGGGAATTCCCTGGGTCCTGTCTGGGACCAGGAGCTGCTGCTGAAACCACCCTGCCCCTGATCCTTGCAGGAATTCAACCTTTGAGAGATGTCCCTGTGTAAATCCTGACCTATCTCCTGCAGCCTCTGCAGTGAAAGGGGTGAGGCAAAAAGACCTTTTCCAGGCATTCTGGAGTGTGTCACCAGCTCCTCCATCCTGCAGCATTGTGGCATTCACTTTCTCTGAAAAAATTCCTTTGCCCAGGGTTTTTTTCCTGGGAAGCTGAGAAACCTCAGAGAAAAGGAAAACAATTCTGATCTCATTTGCTTCTCCTGTGTTGTGCTCATGTGGAATGTGTTTGGAGATTGTTCACCCACAGGTGATTGTTCCATTGGATTCTGCTGGGAGTTGTTTTCACTCTTTGGCCAATCAGGGCCAAGCTGTGTCAGGGCTCTGGAAAGAGTCAGGAGTTTTTATTATTATCTTTTTAGCCTTCTGTAAATATCCTTTCTCTATTCTTTAGTATAGTATAGTATTCTTTAATATAATACAGTATCGTAAAATAAAAAATTATCCTTCTGAGAACATGGAGTCAGATGAATCATCTCTGCCCTCCTCAGTGGACCTGCCTTTACAATACAGCATGACCTCCCCATCCTCTGGCTGAAAGAAACCAATATTAAATTAACACAAATTGCAGGAGTCATCCCTATCCTTGCCCTCCCAATTGATCTCCCCAAAATAGTTCAATTAACACTTCTGAGCTGAAAAAAAAAAAATAAATAAAAAAAAAAAAGTAGCAGATGAATCTGTGGCTTCCCCTGCTGTGGGGTTTGTTTCTGTGTCAGACCTTGCCACAGTGTCAGTCCCCACCTGAATATGAGGTCGCTGATCCACAGCTCACTTCCCAACCCTCACATTTCCAGGGTTTTGGTGTGTTAAGGACCCTTCTGAGCAGGGAAAGGCCCGGAGGCACCCAGGGTGTGAGTGTGTGCCCAGCTCCTGCTATGGCTGTGCAGAGAGGAGCCAGGATTGGGTGGGAATTGTGCTGCAATTTTTGCTGCAGCTGAAACTCCCCTGAGGGAAAATCAGCTCGTGGTGTGGCCCAAAGCCACCAGAAATTGCCTGCAATGCCCAGAAAGCAGTGAGGGCTTCAGGTGAAGCATTTTCTGAGCCATCCACAATGAAATCTTGAGCATTTCCCATCACTAAAAGACAAATTCCTTGTGTGCTGTCACAGACTCTTGGATGGTTTCTGGGAAAGGCAGCAGAGACACTGGGGCAGGTGCAGTGCAGGAGTGTGAAGCCCTTGGCAGAGCTTGGGATGCCCACACCACAAAAATCCTGCCAAAATGGGCCCTGAGGGAGGAATTAAAGGATGGGAGAGGGGCTGGTGCCTCCCAGGGGTGCTTGGAGCCCATCAGAGGGACAGGGATTGAAAGGAGCAGTGGCATCATGTTGGAACCCTGGGCACTGAGAATTCCGGACTTTCTGTTCTGCCAGGCTCTGACGCCCAGGAGAACACTGCAGTGACCTGAGGCTGTGGAGAAGCTTCCAAACTGGAATGACGGAACTGGGATTGTGGGTGTGGAGTATGAACAGCAGTGTGTGATATCACAGGGGAGAAAACCCAGAGTTTAAGGGTTTAGAATTTAGTAATAGATGTAAAGCAAGATGGAGGTTTTAGGGCAGAGGCTGCTCCTTCTTCTTCACCTCCTTCTCCACCTTCTTCTCTATGGGTTTGGGTGGTTTTGTGCAATTGGATAAAAAAGTCCCCGTTGCAGGTCATGGGAGGCTGGTTATTGGGTTAAAAATAAAAATATTTTATGTGTCATTTCTTAATTGGATAGTTTTTCTTTAAAAGATCTTGTAGGAATAGATATGGGGCCATTTTGTAGCTTGTTAGTGAAATGCTGCAGAACTCAGGGTTTGTGGGACTGCAACAGAGATAAGAACTAATAAACAACTGAGCCCAGACACGAAACATCGTCTCACAATTTAATCCCAGCCCTGGCAGAAAAGAAGCAAGGAACCCATTAAGATCCCTGCAGGCCACAAGCCACACATGAGCTTTGATAAGGCACCTTATCAGGGCTTCCTCCAGCCAGATTATCTCAGGGAGCTTCGGCTCCTCCCCTGCACAGATCAAACCAAGGAGATGTAAATATTCTCTGAAATAACACAATTGTTTCCTTCCCTCGGGAGCTCCTGGCTAATCCTGTTACTGCACAAATAAAGCTCCTGGAGGTGCTTTGAGGATTCATTTATCCCTGGGTGAGAGGAGGAATCCTCTCCCTGCCACCAGGACCCGGCAGAGTCATTGCAGGATATGCCAGGGACACCCACCTGGTGACAGGTGAGTCTATCACTGAGAGTGTGTGGCGGTGTGAGGCCCCCAGGACACAGTGAGAGATGAGAATTTGACTCCAAGTTCTCAGAAGGCTGATTTGTTATTACATTACATTATATTATATGAAATTATATGAAACTATATTATATGAAATTATATTTCAGCTGGAGACCAAAGAACTCCTTTTATTGTCTGGCTCACACTGCTCAGAATGAAATGATTCCTCAAAAGTCACAAGATTGTTGTGGCCAAACCCAAGGAGCAGAGTTGACTGTTGCTGCTCTCGAGATCTAGGAGGGGTTTTGGTTTAAATTCAAAAGCCTCTCATTTAATTATATGAAAGTATATAAAAATATATACTAAAACTATACTGAACTGTAGAGAAAGGATACATCAGAAGGCTTAGAAAAGAATGATAATAAATACCCATGACAGACTCAGACTCTGACACAGCTGGCTGTGATTGGTCATTAATTAAACACAATTCACATGCTGGGTAAACAATTCTCCAAATCACATTCCAGAGCTGCAAAACAGGGAGAAGCTGAGGCTTCTCATCTTGCCAGGAGAAGAAATCCTGGCAAAGGGATTTTTCAGAAAATATCACAGTGACAAGGGGACAGCTAGGGACAAGCTGCAGTGGCACCTGGAATTCCCTTCCCTCTGCCTTGCAGTGGGCAGCAGAAGCCACTTGGCTGCCACGGGAAATTCCTGGAGATTTTCACCCTTGGCCACAGGAGGAAAGAGTCCCTGGAAGCTGCTGGAGGTGAAGATGTGAAGGTGGAAAAAGGATTTGAGCAGGTTCCAGGAGTACCTGAAGGGTTTTGGGTCACTGCCTGGGTGTCCTGAGCAGCCCAGACCCTGCCAGGGGTATCACAGACCCTGGCACAGAGCCCAGAATGCCCCTGTGGGTTTGATTATGACCCATGGAGCAAATTACCAACCTTAGATGAAAAGCTGCAAGCCACAACAGTTTAGGTAGAATGACGGTGAATTTATCACAGGGTGAAAAATAAATTTTGGGGTTTTTAGAATGGGAATTCAAGGGGCAAGTTGGAGGAATCCGGGCATGTCCAGCCATTCTCCTTATTCTTCTTGGCCTCCATCTTCTGCTGTGATGGTGGCACTTTAGGATTGGTTTAGAGTAGAAGCTCACTGTCTAACATAGGTGATAGGTATTGGGAAGTAATTGTAAATATTGTACACGTAGATTTTAGTATAAAAAGACAACACTGCCCTTGGGGCAGGCAGAGTGCCTCTGTCTGTCCTGCTGAATGGACCTCAGCTGGACAGGAGAAAGAATTTTATAGATAAGGAACAATAAAGAACCTTGGGAACGAGAACTGAAGAGGTCTGACTCCTTCTTCGAGCACTTTTCCCAGGCTGGGAAAAGAGACTTTCTGACACATCTTGGGGTCACTGTGACAAGCTAGAGACCCCAACACCTGGGCTGGCCTAAGCACATGGAGGGAAGGCACATCCTGCACAAGGAAAAGAACAAAGTGGGAAAATGGAACACCTTTGGCCAGAGAGCAGCTGGGAGTGGCTCAAAGGTGCACCTTGTGGGGCAGGAGATGAGGGGTGGGAGAAGGCTGACCCCAGCCCCAAATCCACATCCCTGCAGCCAGGGGAGCACAGAGGAAGGAGGCACAGGGATTTGGCTCCCCTGGCTGGATCCTCTCATCCTGATCATTTCATGCTGGTGGATCACACAGAGGGGGAAATGCAGGAGCCACTTTCTGCTGCTGCCCTGCAGTTAAATGCTCCCCTGGTTCTGCAGCCATGCCTGGGACACTCTTCCCCTTTTCCAGGAAGAGCTTGGATGGAACAGAGGTGGACCCCCAAAATGGAGCCCCAAAATCCCATATTTCTCAGATCTAAGACAGAGAAACAGAACAGCCCCAAACAAGAGCAAAGGCAACCTCTGCTCCCCTGCCACGCGCAAGGATTAAAGCCCTGCAGGGAGAGCATTTCCTGGGCACCTCTGCTCCCCTGCAAGGCACTGAAGCCTCCTTGTGCACTCCTCAGATGAGAGAAACATCTCTGCCAGATCAGAGGGAGTCTCTTGAAAGGGAGATGGGGCTTGAAAACCTTTCTGCTTTGAGGGATTCATTAAAGGAGGAAAGGAGCAGGAAAAATCCAGCACAGAGAGAGGAAGGGAAGCGTTGGATGGGGATTCAAAGCTCCTGGGGCTGAGGAAAGCCAGAGAAGGGATCCAGGATGCAGGGTCACATCCAGCTGGATGAGGGAAAGTGGGGAAAAGGGATTGAGGAGGAAAGGGGGGAGTGGGGATGAAGGGGTCTCATCCCCATGGATGAGGCTTTGTGGGGTCACTGTGCTCTGGACACCCTAAAACAGGGACCCAGGGATGGGCTGGGAGCTGCTGCACCAACAACTCTGAGCTGGGAATGTCCAGAGGCCCTTGAGGGATGCCCAGTTTATCCCAGGACACCCAAACCCCAGAGCCTCCCATGAGAATTCCTGACCCTGCAGAAGTTACTGAATTTCCCTGAATTTCCCTGAATTTCCTGATTTTCCCTGAATTTCTCTTGAGCCACAAAAGCTGATTCTGCTGGCACAAGTCCCAGTCACAATCTGATGTTTTCCTTTGCATTTTCTGGTTATATCCAGAATTCCCCCCCCAGCCTGGTGGCTGAAATGCTGAACTTTCCTGTCAGACCCTGTGAATTCCACAATGAAATTCCACAGGAAGGACCCTGGTGGCCAGGGCTCAATCCAGATACTGCACTGGACACCCAGCAGAGATCACACAGAGAAGGATGAGACTCAGTTTTCTCAAGACATTCAGCTTTGTTTTTATCCTTAATTAGAACAAAACCTGAAAAATGCAAATTCCTCACAGAGAAATACGCAGAAAAAATGTCAGTTTGAGGCTAGGAAAAGACGAATTGGAACTTGCTGTTTCAGTAAAATGCGTGTATTAAAAAGAAAAAAACACCAAACCCCACAACATTTTGTTGTAAAAAAATTCTTCTAAAGATGTCAAAACAGAAAAATGCTCCTGACTTTGTTTTTCTACTATTTTTCTTTCAAAATGAAATCTACTTGGTTGCACTGGTTCTGGGGAGTTTTAGGCTTTTTAAAATAAATGGATATTCAAATTTGATATCATTCTGCTGTTTCTCCCAGAAGAATTGTTGACCACCAGATCACCCCACAATCAACTGGAGACCAAAGAATTCCTTTTATTTTTTGGCTCATGCTGCTCAGAATGAAATAATCCCCCAAAAGTCACAAGGCTGTTGTGGCCAAACCCAAGGAGCAGAGTTGACTGTTGCTGCTCTGGAGATCAAGGAGGGATTTTGGTTGAAATTTAAAAAGCTCCCAGCAGTTTGTTGCCCTGCTGATCCTTTGATCTTGGAGCACAGCGGGATGAGCCCTTGGAACAAGTGTTGCCTGGGAGGAGGCTCTGAATTGCTTTTCTATCTCAAATCGTTGCCTTTCTGCATCCATTTAAAGCCCTGTGTGGTCACATATCCATGTGGGATAATCATTCCATTCTTCCCCTTCTCAGCCTCCCCTGTCAGGCAGAAATCCTCCAGCACAGCTGGCAGGGGATGCTCAGGGAGCACAGGAGGAACTGGGTGTTATTCCAGCTGATGGACAAAGATCTGCCATGTGTGACCCTGCAGTGAATGCTGGAATCTGAAATGCAGGGAGCTCCCAGAGCTCTGGGCCTGTGAGCCAAAGCTGAGAATAAAATCCAGGATTTGGTCTGAGCCCTTGGGAAAGGCTCCCAAACTGAGGTGCTGTGTGGTATTTTCTGTGGACCCCCACTGAAGAAGGGAAATGATGAATCCATGTTGTTAGAAGGCTATTATATTATATTATATTATATTATATTATATTATATTATATTATAGCTAAACTATATTACAGAATAGAGAAAGGATACAGACAGAAGGCTAAAAGATACTAAAGCAAAACTCATAACTCCTTCCAGAGCCCCAACACAGCCTGACCACGAGTGGTCATTAAGTTAAAACAATTCCCATTAAACCAATCAAACAATCACCTGTTGGATAAACAATCTCCAAACCACATTCCAGAGCAGCAAAACACAGGAGAAGCAAATGGGATAATTATTGTTTTCCTTTTGCTCTGAGGCTTCTCAACTTCCCAGGAGAAAATCCTGGGCAAAGAGGACTTTTCAGATAATGTGACAGTGACAGTGCTGGAAGTGAGAAAGTGGATTTATAGTTTAAAGCAGAAAAAAGTTGAGCTAAGGAAATGGAAGTTTGGAGTTTTAGAGTTTAAGATATAAAAATAAAAGTAGTTCCAGAGGTAAACAAGGAGTTTAGAATGCAGCACTGTG
This sequence comes from Zonotrichia albicollis, assembly GCF_047830755.1. NCBI lineage: Eukaryota > Metazoa > Chordata > Aves > Passeriformes > Passerellidae > Zonotrichia > Zonotrichia albicollis. Next base: position 63,500,365 of record NC_133824.1, on the reverse strand, counting down.
GGTTTGTGTGCCATAACATGAGTGGCTAAGAAAGCTCACACTGTAGCATGGGTCCATAAGACAAAATATTTAAGGATTGGGTCCAAACCATAAATATCCTTGTTGGCAGTGGTTTATTGGTCAATAACACCTTAAAATGTCTTGGAACTGAGGGTCCTGTGATCTTCTGAGCCGTGCAGTGAAGATGTGAGTGGAACTCACCCTTCCTGCCTGGGTAGAAGATAAGAAAATAAACTAAAAATAAATCACATCATCCAAACCAACTCAGAGATCGCATCTGTAATTCCTCCCAAAATTCCCCACAAGTGAATTATCACAGTGAGCAACCCCTGACACTGCCTCACTGTGTCCCTCAGAATCCTGGAATTATTGAGGCTGGCAAAGCCCTCCCAGCCCAGGGATTCCCAGCTGTGCCCAATGCCCACCCTGTCCCCAGCCCAGAGCTCTCAGTGCCACCTCCAGGAAATCCTGGAACACCTGCAGGGATGGGCACTGCAACCCTCCCTGGGCAGTGCCAAGGCCTGAGCCCCCTTTCCATGGGGAAATTCCTGCTGTGCCCACCCTGAGCTGCCCTTTCCTGTTCACTGCCATCCACAGCCCCACGTCCCAGAGGCAGCCCCAGAGCCCAGGGTACAAAACCAGTGCTGCAGGTCAGACACAGAACCCTGGGATGGTTTGGGCAGCAAGGAGTTAAATCACACCTCATTCCCACCCTGTGCCATGGGCAGGGACACCTTCCACCATCCCAGAGTGCTCCAAGCCCTGTCCAACCTGGCCTGGAACATTCCAGGGATCCAGTGGCAGCCACAGCTGCTGTGAGAGCTGAGAGGAACACACAGGTTTCACACACAAACTGAATTTCCTGAAGAATGTGCTCCACCAGCCCGACTGAGGGCAGCCAGAGGGAAATGCTGCACCTTTGGAAGCAGCAGGAATGTGTTCAAATGGACTCACTGCTATCAACAACATGTGGGAAATTATCTCTCTTAAGGTAGCAGCACATGCAGAGCTGTCCCCAATTGTAAAGGCTGAAATATAGCAGCAATCTACAGCCATAAGGTGAGATTTCCATCTTTATATGACATGAAAAATGTGCCAGACACAGGTTTGCCCATAAACAAAATTGCTTTTTTTTCAGCTCTGCCTTTAATGTGAAATATCAATCTTTTGGTGGCTTTTATTACAGGGAATTTAGCTTTTGTTTTTGACAGATGGCTCGCACTCAGTCCAGAGTACAACTGTATATCATCCCCCTTATAGACACATCTGAATTGCAGAACATATATTTTAAAAAGGCAGTAATAAATGGCAAAATACCACCTGGCAAAGTGAGGGCAGTCACTTTGAGAGAGCCCACTTGGCTGTGGATTTAAAAGTGAAGAGCTTTGTCAGCTCTGAGCTTCTCACCATGGCTTGTGTTCACATTACAGCATCCACTCCTTGGGCATCCAGCTGCTGCCCCACTGCAGCACACCCAGAATGAACAGAAATGTTATTTAAGGCCAGATTGCAGGGGCTGGTGGGAGGAAACCACACAAATTTCAATGATAAAATACTTCCTTCAAGTTTTGTGAGATTTACTGAAGTTTTCCAAATAACTGATCCAAACCTGGGAGTCCCACCTGCCTCTCCCTTCCCAACCCTCTCTATAATTTTAATTTAAATGAATTTGAAACAATTTTCCCAAAGACCTATTTAATCTATTTCATGTTCAAAACCAAAAATAGATTATTTCCTTAAAGAGTAGCTGTTAATCACATTTTCTATCTCATTAACTCACCTGCCCCTTCAGTTTTTGTTCTCTTTTACACCAACCACCCCAAAGTCCAGATTGTTCTGCTCCACATCTGCCTGGGTCTTGCCTTCCTCCCAACGGTTCCTGCTGTTTAGATGGGAGATTGGGAATTGGGAATTCCTGGCTGGGATGGAGGAGAGATTGGGAATTCCTGGCTGGGCTGGAATTGCCAGAGCAGCTGTGGCTGCCCCTGGATCCCTGGCAGTGCCCAAGGCCAGGCTGGACACTGGGGCACCCTGGGACAGTGGGAGGTGTCCCTGCCATGGCAGGGGTGGCACTGGGTGGGCTTTGAGGCCCATTTAACCCAAACCATTCCAGGATTCCCTGATTTAAGGAGCCCTTTTCCAGGAGGTGTTTGACTCCAGGCACCCACATGCCAGGAAGGGGAGGGACGTGGGTGCTTGGGACAGCTTGGGTTGTGCACATAAATCATTGTCTGGAGCTTTATTGCTTTGCAAACAAGGCAAAACAAGGGACAAAAATTAGCCCAGCTCAGTCAGTAAAATCATTGATTCAGGAGGACAGGCAGGAATCAGGGATGCAGCTGCCAGATCTGCTCTGGTTGTGTTTGTTCAGTAACACAGCCCCAGCCCTGCCTCCTGCTCTGCAGCACTCCCCGAACCCCATCCCAGCAGCACCCCCAAAACCATCCCAGCAGCACCCCAAAAACCATCCCAGCATCATTCCTTAATCCCATTCCAGAACCATTCCCAAACCTCATTCCTGCACTCCCTCCTGCTGCTCCAACACATTTTATTATATTTTATATTTTTATTATATATACTTTAATTTATTTATATATTTTATTTTATTTTTACTCTTTTTTTTGGCTTTTTTTAATAGTGTTTATTATCAGCTCCCAGCGTCCCCTGTAATCAGCCACTGAATTTACAATTTCCCAAGTAGCTGCACAAAAATATTAACTCCACTTCAGGCTCTGTTTGAAATAACAAAACCAACTGCTTTACAAAACCTTGGTATTTAAAACCTCTCCATTCCTTACACAACCTGAGGCAGCTGTGTGGCAAAGCCAGTGTTTAGGACACAAATGCTGTGATGAATCCATCAGGAATGATTCATTTCCTTTGCCACCCAGAGCAGAGTTCCAGGGCGCTGAATCAAAACCGAATAACACCCATTTCATCCATCCCTGCCTGGCTTTTTGTCCCAGCCATGTGTGCAGGTCACTGCTACATTTCTAATTTGCCTGCTCTGTGTGGATGGCCTGGGCACGATGCGGGATATCTGGCACAGCCTCCAGAACTCCAGGAGCAATTCTCACACTGGGCAGCAGCTGGTAAAGTGTAGGATTGACAGGGGTAGGATGGTGGGGATGGATGGAGAGCAGAGATCTCTGCAGTCAGGGCTGGGAACTTGGGGTTTATTGCAAAGGGCCTGGGTGCAGGGCCCTGCTGGGATTTGGGGTTTATTGCAAAGGGCCTGGGTGCAGGGCCCTGCTGGGATTTGGGGTTCATTGCAAAGGGCCTGGGTGCAGGGCCCTGCTGGGATTTGGGGTTCATTGCACAGGGCCTGGGTGCAGGGGCCTGCTGGGATTTGGGGTTCATTGCACAGGGCCTGGGTGCAGGGGCCTGCTGGAGCTGCAGCCACAGATGGAGCAGGGCTGAGAGAAGAGAGGGGCAGAGAGGATGAGAGGGTGAGAGAGTAAAAGCATAAAAGAGTAAAAGGGGTAAGAGCTAAGAGACAAGAGGTAGGAATAAGAGCTAAGAGAACGAAGTTCCCATTACAATACCATAAATATTCTTCTGTGTTGAATATTCTAATTCTCACTAACCAATCCAGTACAAGATACAAATCCTACAGTATTTACCTACAGCCTATAAGAATCATTACATTACCATACTGTGTTACATTTTAAACCCTAAAAACTCCTCTTTGGGCCCCTTCTGCCAAGCTGTAGGGTCTGCTCTGACCCTTGGGCCTGTCTGCAAGCAGAGGGTGTTGTTCCATCAAAAGGGGATCACCTTCAGCAGCCACACCATTGTTTTCCAGTTGTTCAGTAACTGAGGGATCTCAAAGCTTGCTTTCATTTCAATCTCGCTTATAGTTTCCATATTCTCCAAATCTTTTGCCAGGCAATCATATCTATAAGGCTTTCCTGGTTCATCTTCCCCAACAGTACAGGAGGAATTTCTGGCATGGACCAGACAGGGAAGTGCTGGGGAGTGCCCAGGGAAGGAGGATGAGGGGAGGAACCACCCCAGAGCTCCAGGAGCCTTTGGGACATTGCTCAAGGGGTGCCCAGGGTGGGATTGCTGGGGGGTCTGTGCAGGGCCAGGAGCTGGGATGATCCTTGGGACCCTTTCCAGCTCAGGATTTCCATGATTCTGTGATCTCTGCCTGCCATGATGAGACAGGATTTACAACTCTACAACTTACTGTTCACAAAGAAAATGGAAGAAGTCCAAGCGAAAATTAAAAATATATAAAAAAAGGAAGCGGATTCATGAGCAAGACTTGAGAAATTCCCTCTCCAAACTAGTCCCATATAGGCATGGAATGGCAGGAAAAGGGAATGGCAGGAAAAGGGGAATGGCCTGAAGCTGAAGGAGGGCAGGGATGGATGGGAGATTGGGAATTGGGAATTCCTGGCTGGGCTGGAATTGCCAGAGCAGCTGTGGCTGCCCCTGGATCCCTGGCAGTGCCAAGGCCAGGTTGGACACTGGGACACCCTGGGACAGTGGGAGGTGTCCCTGCCATGGCAGGGGTGGCACTGGGCAGGATTTAAGGTCCCTTCCAACCCAAATTATCCTGTTGTCCTCTAAGTGCACCCCAGCCCAACTCCTGGATTTGCTCCATCCCTCAGGGTGTGGTGATTAAATCAGACTGAGCACCTGATGGCCCAGGTTTGTCCAGACCCACCTGGAATAACCAATCCCACTGCCTCGTGCCACTGCTTCCTTCACATCTTTCTTCAGGCACAATGTTTAAGCATTTTCTGGATTCCTGAGTACAAAAGACTAATCTTTGGTTAAAAAAAATCTATAAAAATGTATCCCAAAAGCACCAGGGGAACCCTGCAGGGCAGTGGGTGGTTATGGATACACAACACATCCCCCAGCCCACAGCCCTGGTGGGATCCCTCTCCAGATCCATCAGAACAGCAGGAATGACTTCAGCAGCTTTTCTCTCACTCACATTGTTGGAACAAAACCCTTGAGTTAAAATAAATTCCTGAAGAACCCCCTTGGTGCTGTAGCTTTTGTAGCTCAGGCTGAGTGTGCATGCAGAGCTATTTATTCTCCCCTATAATTGATATAATTCTGTAACCTGTTTAATTCATCCAGGGGGGTCAGGAATTGCCTGCAGTCATCCCAGTCCCTGGATGCACATCCTGTGGCTGCTCTCTCCTTGCCCCATGACACACGCAGGGTTTCATTAAAACCTGAATATTAAACAAAAGTGATCCTGCTGCAAATCCTGCCCCTCTGCCACCCCTTCCTTTCCTTGGGCTTGAAATCAAGGACTTGAGAGTTCAGCACCTGCAGCACAGCTCTGTGAAACTGTGGAGAGGTGATGTGGTTAATTCCACACTGGGAATCAGAATCATGGGATGGTTTGGGTTGGAACGGACCTCAAACCCCAGCCAGTGCCACCCCTGCCATGGCAGGGACACCTCCCACTGTCCCAGGGTGCCCCAGTGTCCAGCCTGGCCTTGGGCACTGCCAGGGATCCAGGGGCAGCCACAGCTGCTCTGGCAATCCCAGCCCAGCCAGGAATTCCTTCCCAACACCCAAAACAACATCTGGGCTGCCAGAACTGATGTCATATGCAGGCTGCCCTAGAGCAGAGGCTAGGCAGAGTTCCAGAATAAAGCAGGGATTTATCCAAAGCATCTCCTCCATGGATCCACCTTGGGCAGCACCAGAGCCCAGCCAGGGCTGCACCCAAGATCAACCAAAATGGCCCCAAAATGCACGGCCGGGCACGGGCTCTGTCCCTGGGATCAGTTCTGCTCCATTTGCACCTTGCAGTTCATTGTCCCATTCCAGCTTTAGCCCAGGCAGTCCCACCCTGCTTGTTTTTCTCTCTCCAGCCCACGGGGTTTGTGCTCTGGGCTGAGATTTGGGTCATTTGTCCTTGGTGCCCAGCTGGAGCAGGAATTGTTTTGTCTCCCTGCTCTGTGCACAGAGCTCAGAACTGCCCCTCATCAGAACCATCCCCTGATGTGGAGCCCAGACCCTCACACTAAAGCAGCACAGAACCTGAAAAATATGAAATCTAAACCTGAAGCATCATGAGCAGCCAGAGCAATTCCAGACTGACTGGGATTCTCTCCATCTCTCCCACCTGCACCCTGTCACCCAGTGCAAACCACACCACGAGCAGCAGATCCCAGCAGTCCCCACTGGACCCTCCAGATTCATTCAGGGCAACAAGGAAAATCTGAACCTACACCAGGATGGGGCTGAAGATCAGGAAGGGAGAGCTCTGGGAAACTGAGGCTTCCCAAAACCATCCATTACTCACCTGGAATTCACTGCAATCCCAGCTGGAGGCAGCCAGACCTTCTCTGATCTGAGCCCTGTGGGATGGAGACTGACTTGGTGGCACAATAAATGCATGGGAATTCTTCCCCTGGCTCTGTCCAGCCCTCATTTCCCAGCTGCCAGGGAGAGGGATCTGAATTTCACACCCACAGAGTGGACATGAGCACTGGCTTGAGCAGGAGAGGGGATCATTTCTGGATTAAGATTTAAATGATGTTCTGTGATTTTGGGCTTAATGAGTGCAAAGGCCAACACACATAATGCAGAAAAAGTTCTAAATCGTTGCTGTCTTCAAGGGAACGTTATAGGATTTAAAAATCCATGTTCAGTAATTATTAGAACAGGGTTAATTAAGCAGTCTGGTGCCCCAAATCTCTCTGCAGCAGCCAGCCCTGACCCCTCACCCAGATTTCCACTTCCAGACAGGAAAAAACACTTTTCCTTGGATAATTTAACCCAAAGCTTTCCTGGAGGTGTAGCAGCTCATTCCTCTCTATTTTTATTTAAATCCCCCACCCTTGTGCCATCTTCCCTGATGAAGGAGGTGCGTCTGATCCTTCTCAAACATTTAAACTCAAGGTTTCTGTTGTTTGTGCCAAAGCTCCCCAGCCTCCAACCAAGATCAAACAGGAGCTAGGAGTTGTTTCCAAGAGCAAGAGGGGGTGGCTCAGTGAGGACAAATTGGGATAAATCAGATTATCCCTCATCACAACCCACTGAAAGAAAACATTGGGTGCTTTCTCCTCTCCGTGAGGAATCAGGGGATGAGGTGTCACCCTCGAGCATCACCTCCCCTTGTAGAAATTGCTTTAATTTAATGCCAAATGGCAAATTTGATCAATAAAAAGCAGTGCCTGAGCTGTGCTGCAGTGACACGTGGGAAGCAGGGAGATTGTGGGACCAGGAGGCTCTGCAGAGACAGGAGATGTCAAAACCCTTAATTTAATTGGGAGAGGGAAAAAAGCAAAGGCTGCAGTGCTCTGTCACAGCTCTGCTGGTTATTAGGGATAAAACTGGGAGAAACAGCAGCACCAAGGAGGCTGGAGAGGATTTGTTCCAGCTGTGAAAAACGCCAATCACTTGGTTTTTGAAATTTTAAAATTTAATAGTAATAAAATGTTTATAAAAATAGCAATATAATTAGAGTAATAATAATTTGGAAAAATACGATTAGGACAATATGAGACAATAAATACAAAGAGTTATGGACAGTCCAGGTACCTCTTTCTGGGCAAAATAAGCCCAAAAAAGGCCCCACGTGAACAGAGGATTAACCCTTAAAAGCAACAGCCTGTTGCATATTCATACAGCTCATCCATGATGCATAAATTCCATTCAAACTCAGAATTCTGGCTGGGCAGTGTCAGCTTCTTCCTCTGGATCCTGACGGCGTCTCCAGGGCTGAGCAGGCAGGAAGAAGTTCGTTTGTGCTGATAATGGAGCACAAGAGAATAAATTCTCTTTCTCTGAGAGATTCAGGTGTCCAGTGGCTGCTATCTCACTGCGAGTCCTTTCTTTAAAAAAAGTATCTTACATAGCATAGTTTCCATTTTAACATTATGTTATAACCTTAAACTATATTTAACACACTACTTAAGAATATTGACACAGCATAACTTTCTGACATAACCCACATAATATCCATTTGAATATTTGCAAAAAGCCAATCATAAAATACACATTTTTCACACAGCACTGGGCTTGTCTGTGCTGCTCCAGCTGGAAATCTCCAGCCCTGGCCGACAGCAGAGTTGATCAGACTGAGGGGAGCTGCTCCAGACATCCCACCTGAGGCTGGATCTGCCTCGCTGGCATCACAATCCCCTTGGGGTTTATTTTCCCAAGCCCATTTCTTTTTCCTCATTTTTTTCCCATTCACCAACCCTTGCCCACAGTGAAAAACAAACTGACCCCCAGATCTGTGGCACCAACAGCTCCTTGTGGAGCAAAACTGGGATTTCTTGTGGCTTTTGCTTGAGAGCTGTGATCACTCAGGGCCAGGAGGAGGCCAAAGAGCAGCTGGATGGGATTTGAGACGTAAAAACACAGCTTTTAGGGGAAATACAGCCCTGGATTGGGCAGGGGCACTTTGGTTCAGCTTTGGGAAGCAAAGGACCAAAACATGCCAAAACTAACCTCACAGATGTTGCAAAATCAGGGGGAAAAATCAAGGGGGAAGACAGAACTTTGAGGGGAAGATATGAGTAACATGGCACGGATACTGGAAAAAACCCAACAAATCTTCACCAAATGAAAGCCATCAAAAGGTGTGGGATGCCATGAAGTGCAGGGACATGGACCAAAGCTTGCCAAAATTGATCCCCATTGAAATTGAATTGATTCCTTTGGGAAAGAGCAGTGGAATTCATGCCCAGCACAGGGCTCAGGCCGCCAGCCCTCCTCAGGGAAGATGTTCCCTTCTTGAAAAGGCAGGAAAATTCCTTCCTGAGACTCCCCCCCCTCTGCAGAGAAAGGGAATACAGGATTTTAGACTGAAAGTTTTATTTATTTCCAGGCATGGGGCAGCCACAACTTCTCTGGGCAAGCTCTGCCCAAGCTCTTCTCACCACCATCAGAAAAAATTCCTTCTTTCCAAAGACTTGCAAATATTTTCCACACACCATTGCCCTTTCCCCTTCCACACTCCACAGCTCCAAGTGGTGTTTGATTTTTTCAATAATACGACTTAATACTCAAGCTCAATGGTTTGGGTTTTCTTTTTTTCATGTAATCCCCTCAGCTTAGCTATTTAATTAAAAAAAAATAGAAGAAAGCAAATATCTGAGCTGCAATAGGGTACAGACAGCAGTGGCTCTGTGCTGAGATGGTGTTGCCTTGGAAGGAGCAGGGAATTCTCTGTGCCACTGATTGGGAATATTCCCCCTCCTGCCAGACCTGCACCCCCTTCCCCTGAGGGAAAGGGAAATCTCAGGGCAGCTGGAAAATTCACTCACCTGGAACATCCAAACAGCAGCTGGGAGCTTGGGGGTCTGGGAGGGGGGAAAGGCACAGATTTATGGGAAAAGCCATCTATTTATGGAAAAACCACACAGATTTAGGGGAAAAGCCATAGATTTAGGGGAAAAGCCAGAGATTTCTGGCCTCACACCCCCCAGCAATGCTACCTGGGTCAGCTCAAAGGGCTCGCTGCCTTCCCAGCCCCACTTATGCTGAAAATAAAACTTTAAAAACCAGATTTTAAAAGGTGTCTCTGCTTTGCTTGACCACCTCTCTGGGAGGACATCCCCATCCTGGGCAGCTTCACCAAAAAGCCTTTTTTGTCATCCCATCCATGTCTAAAGGGCAGCAAGAGCCTGGGTTCCCAGCAAGGTGTCACAGCTTGCACTGCTGGCACTGGGATTTTTGCAGCTCAGCTTTCTAGAATGAACCCAGGTTTCTCAAATAGGAGCTTTCATTAAGAGAAAATTTTAATTTGTCTTCATTAATGATCTGTGTGCTTAGTGAGTGACCTACATTTTGATTACTGAAGGGAATAATATGTTTTTTCTCCTAGCTGGAAGGTACCAAGTTATTTTTATTTTCCTCTTTAATCCTGGAAATGGGTTAGGCTTTAGTTGGATGCGGAGATTCAAAACCTACCAAGCTCATGATGCAGTGCGGTCACAGCTTTGGGAATTTCAGCATTTGCATTTGTGCACTTTTTGTCTGCATGAGGCAGATAATGCCTGACAGAGGGATGGCAGAGAATGGCAGGCTGTGTGTGCTCCAGAACACATCCCCTGTCTCCAAAATTCCTAACTCCCAATATCCCATCTGTGGCATTCACATTCTCTGGAAAAATCCCCTTGCCCAGGATTTTTCTCCTGGGAAGCTGAGAAGCCTCAGAGAAAAGGAAAACAATTCTGATCTCATTTGCTTCTCCTGTGTTGTGCTCATGTGGAATGTGTTTGGAGATTGTTCACCCACAGGTGATTGTTCCATTGGATTCTGCTGGGAGTTGTTTTCACTCTTTGCCCAATCAGGGCCAAGCTGTGTCAGGACTCTGGAAAGAGTCAGGAGTTTTCATTATTATCTTTTTAGCATTCTGTAAGTATCCTTTCTGTATTCTTTAGTATAGTATAGTATAGTATAGTATAGTATAGTATAGTATAGTATAGTATAGTATAGTATAGTATAGTATAGTATAGTGTAGTATAATATAGTATTCTTTAATATAGTATAGTATCATAAAATTATAAATTACCCTTCTGAGAGCATGGAGTCAGATTCATTATTCCTCCCTGCCACAAAAGTTCCAGCAAATACAATCTCCCATCCATCCCTGCCCTCTGGCACTGGGAGCCATTCCCTGGCTCCTGTCCCTCCATCCCTTGTCCCCAGTCCCTCTCCAGCTTTCCTGGAGCCCCTTCAGGCCCTGCCAGGGGCTCTGAGCTCTCCCTGGATCATTCCTTTCTCCAGGGGAACATTCCCAGCCTGTGATCCTCACCCTGGGGACGCAAGGGCTGGGCAGAGGTGACAGCCCAGAGGAAATCCATCCTTGGGGTTGGGGACACCTGTGGGGTGCAGGACCACAACCAGAGCTGAGCATGGGGTTATTTCCAGGGAATTTGCTCCTGAGGTGCCTCTGGGGCTCTCAAGAACTCAGCCCAGCCCTGCCAGCCCCGCATCCCCTGCTGCTCATGGCACTTGCACACCCTTAAACCATGAAAAGGGAAGGCAAGCTCCACTCAGGCTCCCTGCTGCCCTCCAAAAACCCTTCTCCCTGATTTCCCTTCATGAATTTGAATCCCTGTGCTGCAAATCTTAATTAAATCCTCATTTTTCAATATTCAAGTGTGTTGCCAGAACATTTTCAGCTGTGTCCTTCCACAGGAGCACTGAGAAGCCTTTTAAGTGTTTAGGACTTGTCTTCCATTTTCATTCTTAAAAGGTACTTTATGTCCTTTATTCTTTCAGATTTAGGCTCCAGGCACTCCTACAAGTTTTGTTTTTTTCCTCTCCCATTGATGCAGTCTTAAACAAAACATCTATAATTCCGAAGTTTCTGCTTTCCACTCAACCCTTGTTTTTCTCAGCCGTCTCCTGGGCTGGCTCTTTATGCAAATTTCCTGCCATTATGCAAAAAGATCTCATTAGATTGATTGATAGTGTCATATCAGCAGAGGCCAGCCCTGCTTTGCAGTCGGCAGCAGCAGCAGCAGCAGCGTCCCAGGCTGTCCCCGGGGATGGAGCTTTTGTTTCCTGAGCAGGAGCTGCTCCTGCACCTCCTCCCCTGATCAGAGTCTGTAATCACACCTTCCCCTGGTGCTGAGAATCCCCACCTTGCCTTTGATGCTGCCAAGGTGAGGAGGAGGAGGGTGCTGTGCCTGCTCAGGGGGCAGAAGCTGCTCTGCCACAGCCCCGGATTTCCCCGGAAATGGGAATTGTGAGGGTTCCATGCTCAGGTCACTCGTGGGCTCTGGGGAAAGAGGGGCTGGCAGTGCCCAGGTCACATCCATGCAGCCCTTTTCCTTGGAATGCTGCGGTCCTGGCTGGGAGATGATGCAAGTCCAAACAGCAGGGCAGATCCCACACAGGAGGAGCCATGGAGGCAAAAAGGGAATTCTGTATTGTGGGAGAACAGACCGGTTTGGGTTGGAAAGACCTTCAACCTCACCAAGAAGGGATTAAATCCCATGCTGTCCTGCTTAAATGCCATCAGAAAGGGAATTCTGTATTGCAGGAGAAAAAGGAGTTCTTTGTTGCAGGAGAACAGACTGGTTTGGGTTGGAAAGACCTTCAACTTCACCAAGAAAGGATTAAATCCCATCCCATCCTGCTTAAATGCCATCAAAAATGGGAATTCTGTATTGCAGGAAAAATGGGAGTTCTTTATTGCAGGAGAACAGACTGGTTTGGGTTGGAAGGACCTTCAATCCCATTAAAAAAAGGGATTAAATCCCATCCCATCCTGCTAAAATGCCATCAAAAAGGGAATTGCAGAAAGAGAAAAGGGGAGTTCTTTATTGCAGGAGAACACACTGGTTTGGGTTGGAAGGACCTTCAATCCCATCTTGCTTCATTTCCCTGCCACTTCCCACCATCCCAGGATGCTCCAAGCCCCTCCAGCCTGGCCTTGGACAATCCAGGGATGAACTTTGAAGGATAAAGCTCTTCTCTGGCATCCCCTGGGCATATGGTACAGAATTGCAGGGCACCACAGGGAATATTTCTGTGTCTGCTCTGGGTGCCCTGACCCCCAGGGCAGCACTGACTTTGACCCTCATCCATGGAGAAAGTTTCCCGGACTTCAAGATGGACTGGAATCCACAAAAGTGTGAAATAGATTATAGAGAGCAGTGTAGGTGTATCACTTGGTGAGAAATTGAGATTTTGGGATTTTTAGTATGTTGGGGATGGCAGCAAGATGGAGGGTATGGGGTGTTGTCCTGCATTTCTTCTTCATGCTTCTTCTTCCTCCTTCGCCATGGGTTTGGGTGGCATTTTGTAATTGGGCAGAAAACTCCCCACTGGGGGTCTATGGGATCAGTTATTGGGTTAAAACAGAGAATAATCCAGGTGTCAGTTCTTAATTGGATAGTTCAGTCTTAAAAGACCTTGTACCAAGAGACTGTTGGCCATTTTGTGCCTACTAATGAAAAGCTGCAGAACTCACAGTGGTGAGGCTGTTTCACTGATAAGAAATAATAAACACCTGAGTGTGAACAGGAATTACTGTCTCAAGTTCCTTCAATCCAGACCCAGAGAAACCAACAACTGGTACCCTGACATGGGGGACAAGCACAGGACAGGATCATGAATAACCTCATCCCACCCTTCTGGAATGCCCCAGCCCATCCCAGGGGTTGAGGGAAAGGCTGCTGGATTCACCCTGGGCAGTGAGAGGAACAAAAACCCAAATTCTCAGAGGGATCAGTGACAACTTGGAATTGTAAACTGCAGAACACTCAAGTTGAACAAGGTCCTTGGCAAATTTTCAACCATCCAAAAGAAGGCTCTTCACAGACTTTAACTCATCCAGACACAACAAGGAGCTCTGGGCCTTTTTTTGGTCTGGTTTATGGTATTCTGAGAGAAGAAGTCAGGAGAAGAAGGAGAGAGAGAAAAGGCAGAGAAAGAGATTATGGATAATCTCCCCCTTAAGATCCAGTGTGGTCTTGTTGTGAACAAAATTTGGATCCATCACCCCTTGTGCAACAAGGCAATAATTGCACACTGGAGAGAAACCTGCTGGGTTGTTTCAGAGCTGGAGCTCACTGGTGTCCCACAAATCAAGCACCATTTTTTACTATTTGTATATTTTTTGGCACACAGAGGAATTGGTGTTCACTGGGTGCAATTTACCCACTTCTCTTACTAAACAGCATTCTGTCTGTGCTGGTTAATGATGCTGCCCCAGGCTGGTTATCCCATGCTGTCTCAGGTTGGAAGATTTACCTGGGGGTGTGAATTCTATCCCCATTTATCAGAGCTGGGGCAGTTCTCTGCTGTCCATGGGCAGTTTTTTCTTTATCTCTGCCCCAGCCAATCCTCCCTCCAGGAGATCTCTGCTGTCCACGGCCACTGAGTGTCCCTGCAGGGCTGATCCAATCCCAGCATCCCATGGGGAGATGCTCCGCCCAGGGGAGGAGCCAAGCATTCCTCCCTGGATCCAATCTGAGCCTGGCCCAGCACAGCAGCCTTTGCCCCCTGCATTGCCAGAGGAGCAGCTTTCTGCTGCCCTGCATGGCCAGAGGGAGCCCAGGCCCATCTGCAGCAGCCCTGGAGCTGCAGAGGAAAACTCCCCCCTTGTGCAGGATCCGTGCTGCAGCAGAGCCACAGCTGGCACTGCAGGAGGGCTGAGCCCCCCTGGATGGGGCTGGGACACCCCCTGACACACAGGGGGCACGGCATGGTCTGGCTCTGGCAGGGGTTTGTTTTCTTTTTCTGTACTATTGCATTTGTATTTTTAATTTTCCTAATAAAGAACTGTTATTCCTACTCCCATATCTTTGCCTGAGAGCCCCTTAATCTCAAAATTACAATAATTCAAAGGGAGAGGGTTTGCATTTTCCATTCCAATGAAAGCTCCTGCCTTCCTCAGCAGATACGTGCCTTTTCAAACCCAGACACACACTCAGTGTTTCTCTTGTTTAGGTTGTGGTTTCCTGGGTCAGGGTCACATATGCCCATGCTGTAGTTCCCTTTTCCCACTCAGAGCTGATTTCAGTGCCTGAGTTGTCTTTATCAGTTTCATTCTCATCCTGGGAGTTCTGCCAGATGTCCTCTGGCCCTTAAATCCTGCATTGCCTGTGCCCACTGCCCGTGGCTCATCCTCCTTCCCAGGCTTTGTTAATCTCCCCGTGAGCCTGGATCACTGAAACACGGCCAGCCCTGAGCCTTAACAAGGCAATTCCACTGAGCAATTTGCTTTTCCAAGACCTGGACATCACTCAGAGCTCGTTGGCTGCTCTGTTCAGTGGATTCAATCTCCCTCCTCTTGGTTAGGCTGGAAAACACACAAAGATCAAACATTAAAGAACACCCTCCTTAGGAAAATGTGACATGTCCCACATTTTGCAGCATTCCTGTGAAAAATGAGTATTTTATGATTGGCTTTTGGCAAATATTTAAATGAATATTATATGGGTTATGTCAGAAAGTTATGCTGTGTTAATTCTCTTAAGTAGTGTGTTAAATATAGTTTAAGATTATAACATAATGTTAAAATGGAAACTATGCTATGTAAGATACTTTTTTTAAAGAAAGGACTCGCAGTGAGATAGCAGCCACAGGACACCTGAATTTTTCAGAGAAAGAGAATTTATTGCTCCATTATCAGAACAAACGAACTTCTTCCTGCCTGCTCAGCCCTGGAGACGCCGTCAGGATCCAGAGGAAGAAGCTGACACTGCCCAGACAGAATCCTGAGTTTGAATGGAATTTATGCATCAGGGATGAGCTGTATGAATATGCAACAGGCTGTTGCTTTTAAGGGTTAATCCTCTGTTATTGTGGGGCCTTTTTCAGGCTTATTTTGCCCAGAAAGAGGTACCTGGACTGTCCATAACTCTTTGTTTTTGTTGTCTCATATTGTCCTAATCGTATTTTTCCAAATTATTATTACTCTAATTATATTGCTATTTTTATAACCATTTTATTCCTATTAAATTTTTAAAATTTCAAAAACAAGTGATTGGCATATTTCTCAATTCCCAGCTGGGGGTTCTGAGGCAGTCACAGTTCCTCTGCTCCCCTACAGCCCCTCCCTGGAAAATCCTGAATGCTCCTGCTGGGACACAGGACTCTGCTGCTCCATTCATTGCCAGAGCATTTCCTGGCCTTTTCCCACAGCTCCTCGGTCTTTGAGCCCTGGTTTAAGCCAGCACTGCTGATACCCCATTTCCACTCCCCAAAATTCACCTCTGTGCTGTCCCTTTCCTGCAGGAGGAGGGGGGATGCCAGGATTGGCAGAAATCCTCAGAGACGCTGGGAAATTCATGGCTGGGGGTAAGTCAGCAGGGCTGGGAACAGATTTCCCTGTTCACTCACACATTGGGGTGCAGAGATGGAAAACGCTGCCAGGGGAAGCCACAGGCTCTGGGAGTTACCTTGGACTTTCCCAAAGACAAGAGTGGGCAGCAATTTTAGGTCATTTTATTAAATATTCTCATTAGCAATGCTGGACAATAATCAGAAACATGCCCAGGAAATGAGGATTGGGGAATCCTCCTCCTCATGGAGGAAAAGCTGGCTGCTCCCCAGCCCTGGAGTAAAATGGGAGTATTTAAGGAGTAATAATAAAAAGAGGCACTAAGGAGCATGGCTTTAAGCTAAAGACACTTTTTTGCAGACAGTTCCTTCTGCCTCTCCTTGAGCTGTTCCTCCTGCTTTTTCCTGGGGAAATGCCAGCTCTCCTCCAGGCCTGAAGTACTCCCTGTGCAGCATATTTGTCTTTATTCTCTTTATTTCCTCAGGCAGGTGACAAGCAGCTTTCCAAGGCAGGTAAATTTAATGGAATGGAGCAGCAAAGGCTCTGCCACCCCTGCACAGGAAGGGTGGGAAATTCTGCTTAAAGCAACCCCAGGTGTGCCAGGAGAGCCAGCTCAGCTGCACTCCCTCCTCACCTCACCCCCGAATTGGTAAATTCAGGTAATATCATGGTAAATTCAGGTAACATCATGGTAAATATTTGTGTGTGACCATGAAAAGGTGCATAATGAGCTCTGTGCTCAGGGTGTGAGAGTTGGAATGTCCCTGGACAGGGATCAGGCCAGGAATGACCCAGGGAGGTTGAGAGAGAAGCTCCTGATTCCCAGGGAGAGTGAGAAACAAGGAGACCCAAAGAAATAAGAATAATTAAACTTTACCTGCCTTGGAAAGCTGCTTGTCACCTGCCTGAGGAAATAAAGAGAATAAAGAAAAATATGCTGCACAAGGAAGAACTTCAGGCCTGGAGGAGAGCTGCCGTTTCCCCAGGACAAAGCAGGAGGAGCAGCTCAAGGAGAGGCAGAAGGAACTGTCTGCAAAAAAGTGTCTCTAGCTTAAAGCCATGCTCCTTAGTGCCTCTTTTCATTACTCCTTAAATTCTCCATTTTACTCCAGCGCTGGGGAGCAGCCAGCTTTTCCTCCATGAGGAGGAGGAGGAGGAGGATTCCCCAATCCTCATTCCCTGGACACGTTTCTGATTATTGTCCCAGCATTGCTAATGAGAATATTTAATAAAATGACCTAAAATTGCTGCCCACTCTTGTCTTTGGGAAAGTCCAAGGTAAGGGAAAGTCCCAGAGCCTGTGGCTTCCCCTGGCAGCGTTTTCCATCTCTTCTGCAGGCAATTATTCATCTCCTTGGTCTGATTATGGCTCTCATTATTATCCATCCTCTCCTATTTGAGCAGTAATATCCCATCTGTGCAGTGGCAACTGTTTCATTGCCTTATTCCCTGCATTTAGCATGGACCATCCCTACTGGAAATCCAGATAATGGATGTGCTGGATGTGCTTTGGCTGCCCATTTAAATGGCCTTTAAATCCTGCCCATCCCCTCCATTTCTCCCTTTATCCCTTTGTGCCCTCATGAACTTTGAGATTCAGTTTTTAATTTCCTTTAAGGAGCTCAGCTGAGCCTGCCCTGGGGCTCCAGCACCTCCCTCTGCTCTGCCTGTATCTCAGGTCAGTTATTTCCTCCATTCATTGCAGATTTACTCCTAGTCCCTTTCTGGGAAGGATTTGTTACCCCAAGACCCAGTTCTAAAAGGGTTTGCCACTGTGGGCTCAAACAAATTGGGGATTTATCCATGTCCAGCTACCTGAGTCCTGCCAAATTTCCCAATAAACCCTTGGAATTCCTCACTTTATGCCTCTGAAATTCCAGACCTGCCTGAGGGTTTGGGCTCTTTGGCAGCATCTCCCTCTCTCCCTTTTCAATCATCTCAGACTCAGTTGCTGGGAAGGATGAAAGTTTGACAAGAAAGTCTCACAGATGTGTGTGCTTGGCAGAAAGAGTTTTAAATGTAGAGTCTGATGAAGGAATTGAAATGAAAGAAAGTTTTGATATAGAAGAAAAGAATTGCTGAGCCAGCCTTACTGGATAACCAAGGAAGAAAAGGGTGTGTTAGTTAGAAGAGGGTTTTATTATTATTCTTATTATAATATTAATTAATATAATATTATGTTATATATTCTTATTATTAATATAATATTTTTATAATGTTTTTTTCCTTAGAGCAAAGGATAAACCCACCCCAAAAAAGAAGATGTTTTTACCAAGCACAAAGAGAGCACAGGCAAACAAGGCAGCCAATGTGGCAAGTAGAAAAAAGGTCTCAGAATTTTCCACTGCAAGAAAACTGAAAAACAACTTCTAGCTGAAACTGTAATGCACTGACTGTTAGTGATGGAGAGCAGTGACATGAATATGGTAATTACAGCAGTTATGATGGGCTATAGGTAACAGTTAAGGTACAGATTGGTTCTGCTGTATGAAGATGCTCAGCACAGAAAAGTCTGTAATGCATTGGAACCTAAACTCAGGGTGTCCAGGGCTGCCTGCAGCTGGAGCTGACAGCTGTGGGCACAGCTCTGTCACCCACAGCCCTGGGCTGCTGTGACACCTTGGGTACAATAAACTGCATTTGGAGAGCCCCTGGAGCCCCACATCCCTCATTTCAGCTCTTGCACTCAGTGGTTTAACCTGAGCTGACCTGTGAGTGTTCACTTCACAGCTTTTGCTCACCAAAATCAGAGAATTCTTTACAATTGTCCCCCCCTGCTTCCCCAAACCCTGCAGAAATCGTTATCAGCCGTTGATCAGCTGCCTGCCAGGTACAGGAATCCTTGGGCTGCTCTGCTCTCAGTGTTACTGACTCACCTTTATTGCTGCAACTTCTTTGGGCTCATTTATCCACGGCAAGATCAAGTCTCTGCTGCTGATTTTATTCTCATTTATCCCCTAGAGGGGGAAAAATGGACATATTTCCACCCTCCATCCCCTTCCTGAGGGCCAGGAGCAGCTTCCTCTGCTATTTCATAATTTTATCCTCTTTTCCTGCTTTTTTTTAACCTTGTCATTTCACCCCCAGCTCCTTTCCTTCAATCAGTGCTGTTTGTTATTCTGGTTTGATTATCTTGTCCCTGGACCATGAAATCAGGGTAATACAATACCAACCAGAAATATCACAAGAGGGAATGTTAAAGTACAAAATGCTTAATGCTCCCTCAATATTTTGAAAAGAATATTCTGACTGGAGGGAGCAGAGGCTGCTGGCAATGCTCCTTTGAATTAATGCTGCTTAAATATGCCAAATTTCCCTTTGATCTCATTAATTCCAATCACAAACCAAGCGCGGCTTTCAATCTGAGCAGGGTTTTTTTCCTGAAAAAGATCAAAATGTGTCTTGTGTCCAGCAATTAAACAGTTTGTTTCTGAACTCCACCAAGTTTAATATTCCACTTGAAATGCAAGGGTAGGAAGCCAATTAATAAGAAGTGTATTAACCGTGATTTATACTGAGCTTAAACACTTGGCAGCAAGGCTTTAATGGGATTTTGACTTATTTAATGGGTTGGGAAAAGGGGGAAGGCAGGGGGGAGGTGACTTGGGGTCTGGAGCTTCCTCCAGTCTGTAGGACTTGTTTCCAACATTTAAAATTTAAATATAAAACCATAAAAAATATAAATAGAAATCTATAAAAATATAAATATATGAAATGTAAATATAAAGTAGATAAAATATAGAAATATTGATGTATAAAAATTTAAAAATAACATATAAAAATTAAATTTTAAAATATAAAATATAAAACCATAGCCTGGCAATGCAGCTCTCCTGGTGTGGTATTTCTGTGGGCTTTAACCCTGAACCTTTAATGCTGTGTGCATTATGGAAATGCTCCCATTAGAAATCCCAGATGGAAAAAGCCTTTCCCTGCCCAGCTTTTCCCAGGGGGAAGCTCTGGCCCAGCTCAGCCTCTGCCCCCAGAGCCTTCCTTGGACTTTCTCCTCGGGAAAGAACCAGTGGAGCCCTTTGGAGAAAGGGGAGAGCACAAAATCCAAAATATTCCCCTGTAATGCAGACCTGCAACCAAAGAATTACAGAATCATGAAAGAAAAGGGTGATTAAATCCAAATTTGATCACCATTTGCCCACATAACCATCTCCAAGAGTGTCACATCCACTCTTTGGACACCTCCAGGGATGGGCACTGCAACCCTCCCTGGACAGTGCCAGGGCCTGAGCCCCCTTTCCATGGGGAAATTCCTGCTGTGCCCACCCTGAGCTGCCCCGGCCCAGCCTGAGGCCGTTCCCTCTGCTCCTGTCCCTGTTCCCTGGAGCAGAGCCCGACCCCCCCGGCTGTCCCAGCTCTGGATCCATCCCCTGACCTGCCCCAACCACACACACTGATTCTTTCCCAAAAGTTCAGCCAAAACTGGTGTTTGCAGTGGTTGGGTGTCTCCTCTCACTGCCTTTCCAGCATTCCCGCACAGCTGAGAGCTCCTCTCGTGCTGTGCTGGAGCTGAGAATCCCCAACAATTGTTATCCCAACAATGGGGTTGTTTATGCAACGTTACCAGCGTTTAATAATTAAAAAAAAAAAAAAAAAAAAAAAACCAGATGTTCAGGCAGCTCTGGAGGAGCACCAGGATGCTGTAAAGTTGATTCCTGTCATAAACTATAATATTTTATTTAACTCCCAGTGAAACTCAACTGGCAAAGACACTTTATGGATCCCTATTAATGGGAATGGGAGCCATGGATCATCCCTAATGCAGGGAACAAATCTTGTGGGGCTGCCTGTCCCAGGAGGAATCTCTCTGGAGCTGTGTTTGCTGTTTAACTCAACAGCTTCATCCAGGGGAGGGGCAACTCCTGTGCTATGAGTGTGCTGAATATTGGATTCACTGATAAATATAATTTTTGCTGAAAAAAATCATGGAATCACAGAAGGGACCTTAAATCCCCTCCAGTGCCACCCCTGCCATGGCAGGGACCCCTCCCACTGTCCCAGTGTGCCCCAATGTCCAGCCTGGCCTTGGGCACTGCCAGGGATCCAGGGGCAGCCACAGCTGCTCTGGCAATTCCAGCCCAGCCAGGAATTCCCAATTCCCAATCTCCCATCCATCCCTGCCCTCTGGCACTGGGAGCCATTCCCTGGCTCCTGTCCCACCATCCCTTGTCCCCAGTCCCTCTCCAGCTCTCTTAAAATGTCCCGGGTTGGACACTGGGGCTGGGACACCCTGGGACAGTGGGAGGTGTCTCTGCCATGGCAGGGGTGGCACTGGGTGGGGTTCAATGTCCCTTTAACCCAAACCAGTCTGGGATTCTGTGACCCTCAAGCTGAAACCCCCCAGTGATGCCAGCAGCCCCAGTGGCTCTGAGGGATGTGCAGGATGTCCCCAGGAAAGGAGCTGGGAAGGACGAGGGCTCTCTGTGTCACCCTTTCCTGACAGCAGGAAAAGAGGGAACGGGGATGGAAAACATGGGATTGAGCAGCTAATTTGGCACAAGATGGGATGTGTGCCCCTATGGGGGCTCAGGAACCCCAAACACTCTGAGAAGGGGACAGTGCTGAGCCCTGTGGCACCGAGGGACAGCCTGGGCACATCCTGCGTGCTGTGGAGCAGGAGCAGCTGGGGTGAAGGTGCTGCCCTTTCTGGTTCCCTTTGCTCACAGGTTTTCCTGGATGCATGGAGTGTTCCTTTGGGGACAGCTCCATCCCAAAGTGTCCCCAGTCCAGAACTGCTCCAGCTCCAGGGCTGGCTCCTGTCCCCAGCCTGCTCCATCCCCGGGAGGCCGTGTGTCACTGTCACATTTTTGGAAAATTCCCTTGGCCAGGATTTTTCTCCTGGGAAGCTGAGAAGCCTCAGAGAAAAATGAAAACAATAATTATCTCATTTGCTTCTCCTGTGTTTTCCTTCTTTGGAATGTGTTTGGACATTGTTTACCAACTGGTGATTGTTTCATTGGTTTCATGTGAATTGTTTTTACTTAATGACCAATCACAGTCAGGATGTGTTGGACTGAGGAGTCAGTCACAAGTTTTTCAATATCATTCTTTGTAACTTTCTGTCAGTATCCTTTCTCTATTCTTTAGTATAGTTTTAGTTCTTTAATATAATTCTTATATATTAATTCTTATATAATATATATATCATATTATTGTCTATTAAGTCTTATATATATTGTATAATATGTTATATATCAATATCTATTAATTCTTATACCTATTATATAATATATCATATCTTATTATATATTAATTCTTATACATACTATATAATATATACATTATTGTATATTAATATATGCAATATATTAATATTATTATATATATAATTGTTATATATAATTCTTAATATATTCTTATATATAATTCTTATATCGTATTATTCTTTAATAAAATATAATATAAGTACATAAAATATTAAATTAGCCTTCTGAGAACATGGAGTCAGATTCCCAATTCCTCCTTCATGCTGGGGACCCAGCAAATACCAGAGCTGTGGGCTCTGAGCTCAGAGCAGAGCCCCAGTGCTCCTGACAAGGCTTTGCTCCTTCCAGCTGGCCATTTCTGCATCACTTGAGAGCATCAGGAGATTACACAGTGTCCTTTCCTCTTCGGGGTTTTTAATTAACATTTCTATTATCGAGCTTAATTAGCACAGCTCTGCCTTCCATCTGCTTTTCCCTGCTGCAGACACTTTGCTCTGACACCCTGCAGCCCATCAGGAGGAGTAATAAATGAGCAGTGCCATACTCACAGGGCACTGTAGGAGCCACAGCATCTTGGGGACAAGGGACAGCCACTCTGCTTTATCCTGGTGTCACCTGGGGTTGTTCTTGGTGCTCTGGCCACAGGTGTCACCCTGATATTTTCTGAAAAATATCTGAAATTCTGAAATTTCGCCAGGATTTCTTGTCCTGGGAAGATAAGAAGCCTCAGCTTCTCCTTGTTTTGCTGCTCTGGAATGTGGTCTGCAGATTGTTTATCCAAACATGTGAATTGTTTTAATGTAATGGCCAATCACAGCCAGCTGTGTCAAGGCTCTGAGGAGTCACAAGTTTCCATTATCATTCTTGTTAAGCCTTCTGTCTGTAACCTTCTTTTTCTTTAGTATAGTTTTAGTATAGCAATATAATATAATATAATATAATATAATATAATATAATATAATATAATATAATATAATATAATATAATATAATAATAAATCAGCCTTCTTAGAACATGGAATCAGATTCTCATCTCTCACCTCGTCCTGTGTCAGAATTCAGGACATTCCTCTGGAGGGCTCAAGCCCCTGCCAGGGGGCTCAGAGACCCTGGCACAGAGCCCAAGACCCCTGTGCCTTTGATTTTGACCCATGGAAAAAATTACCGACCTTATATGAGGATTTAAAAGCCACGAAAGTTTAAGTAGAATGATAGCTAGTTTGTCACGGGGTGAAAAGTAGAATTTGGGGGTTTTTAAAATGGGGGCTCAGGGTCCCAAGATGGAGGAATTTGGGCGTGCCTTGTCCTTCTTTCTCCTTCTTCCTAGCCTCCATTTTCTGGGTGATGTTGGCACTTTTAGATTGGTTTAGAATAGGAATACACTGTCTACCACAGGTGATAGGTATTGAAAAATTATTGTAAATAAAGTACACGTAGTTTTTAGTACAAAAAGACAACAATGCCCTGAAGGCAGTCAGTGTGCCATGGACTGACTTGCTAGACAGACCTCAGCAGGTCAGGGAAAGAATGTTATAGATGACAGAAAATAAACAGCCTTGAAAAACAGAATAGAATAATCCTGACAGTTTCTTCAATCTCGGGGCTGGGAGAAAGAGAATTTCCAACAGCCTGGGGTCATCCTGAACACAGAGACCCTGAGAGTCCTGGGGACCCTCAGAAACACCACACACAGGAGCTGCAGTGCTGGCCCAGCTGAGCCCAGCTGTGCCTCAGAGCCTGCCTGGATCCCTGGGGATGAGCAGGACCTGTCATTTCTGTCAGCCAGCGCCCTGGGGTGCAGCCACGTCACTTCTGGTGACGCTGGCCCCGTGCAGGGACAGCCCAGGACAGGGCAGCTCATGTGCAGCGACCTTTTCACTCTCCTGGCAGAGATGGAAGTGCCAGCTGGGCTCCCGTGAGCCAAGCAGCTTCTGACAGCTGTGACCCAAGGTTTGGGCTCTCCTTTCACCTCCCATCAGCCCCAGAACCCCGTGGATGGCCAGGACAGCTCCCTCATCCTTCCTGCAGAGCCCTCAGTGCAGCTCCAGCCCGGTTCTGCCCCAGGCTGTGCCCAGAGCAGCTCCTGCAGGTCCCTGTCCCTCAGAGCCACCCCTGCTGTCCTGCCAGCCCTGCTCAGGAGATGGATGGGATGCTCTGGATAAATTGCTCAGCTGTGTGCAGGCAGCCTGTTTGTGGTGCTGATGAACTGCAGCGGGCACGGAGCTGTCTGAGAGCTTTGGCAATTAGCAGGGATGACAGAGACTGCAGAGAGCCCCTGTAATTTATCTGGGAGCTGGGAGGAGAGATGTGCTGAGTCTGCAGGCCCTGCGTCATCCCAGCCCTGCTCCAAGATGGATATCAGAGCTTTCCTGGGCTGAGATCAGCTGAGATCAGCCTCAATGCCACCAGACTGGCACCAGGAACGTGGGAGGCAGGGAGACACTTGGAGTCTGTCCTGGATAATTGCAGGGAATTACCTGCAATTAATGCAGGTAATTAATGCAGGTGCCAATTCTGGGGTCCCAGGGACAGGTGCCACCTCACCCCAGTGTCACCCTGAGCCTCCCAGGAACACACAGGAGTTATTTATGAAGGGAGAACACTGGAATTACAGCCCTGAAGGAACAGGGATAGCACAAACCTTACAGCTTCCTGCCATTAATTCTCACAGAGCTTCACAAATCTTGGGTTTATCAATTTCCAGCGGTGGCCAATCCATCAGAACCCTGCTAAGGATGTGGGACTGCAGCACCTGCAGTGCCTGTCAGGTGCTGCTGAAACCTGCTTTCCATCAGAGGGCACGTTCATCTCAGGATGTTTCTTCCTAATTTGTCCAAAACTGAGCCAAATATGAGGAACCCTGATGAAATATCAACCCTGATAAAATATCAAATATCAAATAACCCTGATATAATATTAAAAAAAAACTGATAAAATATCAAATATCAAATAACCTTGATATAATATCAAAAAACCTGATAAAATATCAAATATCAAATAACCCTGATGAAATATCAAATAACCCTGCCTCACAGCAGAGGGAATAGGGTGGGAATATGTCCTTTAGGAAGGGAAGGAGGGTAAATATAGATGGGATATTGGGGAGAAATGCCTCCCTGGGAGGGTGGGCAGGCCCTGGATCCCTGGCAGTGCCCATGGCCAAGTTGGACATTGGGACTGGGAGCATCTGGGACAGAGGGAGGTGTCCCTGCCGTGGCAGGGGTGGCACTGGGTGGGATTTGAGGTCAGTTTAACCCAAACCATTCCAGGATTCTGTGATTTTCTGATTTTCTGAAAGGATGGTGAGTTCAGGAGAGAGTTAAGGAATAATCTGATCCTGGCTCCATGTACCTGCAGCAGGATGGGGTTGCTGACACTCCAGGGTTTTTCCATTTGGGAGACAAATGTCTGAGGTGACAATCTGCTTAGCCTCTTCTCCAGGCTAAACACCCCCAGTTCCCTCAAATGCTCCTCAGAATTCCTGCTGTGGGTTCTCTGCCTCCAGCAGAGCTCAGTGCTGAATGGGTGCCCCATTCCCAGCTGGGCAATGCAGATGTGGCCTCAGGGACAGCAGAGGGACAGCAAGGCCCAGCCCCTGTCCCTGGGGTCTCTTTGTGTGGGAAATGAGTTTGTAGAGAGTTCTTAGGGCTTGGAAAAAGGCTATCCAAGAGAGGGGGAAATGTGGGTGTGGCATTCACATTCTCTGGAAAAATCCCTTCACCCAGGGTTGTTCTCCTGGGAAGCTGAGAAGCCTCAGAGTAAAGGAAAGCAATAATTATCTCATTTGCTTCTCCTGTGTTGTGCTCATGTGGAATGTGTTTGGAGATTGTTCACCCACAGGTGATTGTTCCATTGGATTCTGCTGGGAGTTGTTTTCACTCTTTGGCCAATCAGGGCCAAGCTGTGTCAGGGCTCTGGAAAGAGTCAGGAGTTTTCATTATTATCTTGTTAGCCTTTTGTAAGTGTCCTTTCTGTATTCTTTAGTATAGTTTAGTTTAGCATTCTTCAATATAATATAGTATCATAAAATCATAAATTAGCATTCTGAGAACATGGAGTCAGATTCATCATTTCTGCCTTCATCTGGGGGCAACCCAAAAACAAAATGTGGGAAATGGATTTGTAGAGAGTTCTCAAAGCCTGACAGAAAGCTCACACAGTGTGGATCTATATGCAAACTTTGAGACAAGAAATGCTGACTTAGAATTGCCATGGAATAGGACAGAGATTGTTGAGAGAAAAATGGAGCTAGAAACAAGTTCTTAAAAATGGCCTTGCAAATAAGACTGGATACTTTAGAGAAATAGAACAGTGAAAGATGCATTGTGGTGGGACCCACAAAGGGTAATTTTAGATTATTTGCTTTAAGGCATCTACAGCATGGTGTGGCAAAAGCTGATAGTCCAAAACCCACTTATAATGTATTATAGATAGGAAATAGTCAACTTCTGATTGTGATGATGTGAATTACAACATCTGTATTGTCCCACCCTTCTCATGAGACTGAAAATAGAATAAAAGCTCTTAATAGAATAAAAGCTTTGGGGCCTCCCAATTGCCCCATCTCTGGGTCAGAAAAGAGAATTATCCAGCACACGGATAGCACCCACATGGGCTGGCAGCAGGAATGGGATAAATCCCACCCTGCTCTCCCCTCCCTCCATCCCTGCTGCTCACATATCTCCATGGCAACCCTCCTGCTCAAATTAGCTAATGGCAGCGAGCACCTGGAGACTGCTTAGGAAATCCTTATGCTCCTGCTTCTCCAGTTTGCTCCATTGCACTGTGCAGCAACAAACACCTCCTGCCCGTGCAGCAGCACACAGCACCTGGGGGCTGTGAGGGCTGTGCCTTGGCTGCTTCCCCTGTTCCAAACCTGGGTGAATTCTGGATGCCCTGAGAGCTGGGAGGCAGGAGAAATGGAGGTTTTATTTAGGTCACTATAGAAAGGCTCTGTTAATGCACCTGGAGATCTGTAAGAGCCTAAATGAGGGATGTGGGACTCCAGGGGCTCTCCAAATGCAGTTTATTGTACCCAAGGTGTCACAGCAGCCCAGGGCCGTGGGTGACAGAGCTGTGCCCACAGCTGTCAGCTCCAGCTGCAGGCAGCCCTGGACACCCTGAGTTTAGGTTCCAATGCATTACAGACTTTTCTGTGCTGAGCATCTTCATACAGCAGAACCAATCTGTACCTTAACTGTTACCTATAGCCCATCATAACTGCTGTAATTACCATATTCATGTCACTGCTCTCCAGTCACTAACAGTCAGTGCATTGCAGTTTCAGCTAGAAGTTGTTTTTCAGTTTTCTTGCAGTGGAAAATTCTGAGACCTTTTTTCTACTTGCCACATTGGCTGCCTTGTTTGCCTGTGCTGTCTTGGTGCTTGGTAAAAACATCTTCTTGTTTGGGGTGGGTTTATCCTTTGCTCTAAGCCATAAAACCCCTTCTAACTAACACAGCCTTTGCCTCCTTGGTTATCCAGTGAGACTGGCTCAGCAATTCTTTTCTTCTATATCAAAACTTGCTTCCATCTCTATTCCTTCTTCAGATTCTACATTCAAAAATCTTTCTGCCAAGCACACACATCTGGGAGACTTTCTTGTCAAACTTTCATCCTTCCCAACAGAGAGGAGTGCCCGTTGAAAGGGAAATATGGCTCTTACCTGCCTAGAAAAGAGGTCATGGCTTGTGCCTCAGATCATTAGAGGGAAAATGAGCTGTTGGAAATTTCTGGTTGTTCCCTGGCTGTCCCTGTGACTCTGAGCATCCTCTGAGACTCTCAGGGTGCCCAGTACACAGCCAGAGCTGCTGCTCCATCACAGGGCATGGATCGTGGGGACAGGAAAGCTCTTGGAGGGCACCAGCCCCAGCTGTTCCCATTGGAATTGTGGCTCAGCCCTCCTGCAGTGTCAGGGCTGGTTCTGCTGGAGCAGGATCCTGGAGAAGGGTGCAGTCTCTGCCTCTGGAGATCCAGGGCAAGGAGAGGCAGCTGCTGTTCCTCTGGGGAATCCAGTGGAGAAGCCGTGCTGGTGTTCCAGAATCTCCAGATTATATCCAGGCAGGAATGCTTGGCTGGTGTTCCAGAATCTCCAGATTATATCCAGGCAGGAATGCTTGGCTGGTGTTCCAGAATCCCCAGATTATATCCAGGTAGGAATGCTTGGCTCCACCCCCTGGGCTCACATCTGCCAATGGGATGCTGTAGTTCTTATCAGCCATGCAGGGACATTCAATGGCTGTTATCAGCAGGTGTCCCCTCCCGAGGGAGGTGTGACTGTGGTCACTCATAGAGAGAGATAAGGCAAACTGCCCACTTGACAAAGGTAAACTGCCATACAGATGGTGATTGAAAACATCTCGCATTGCCATCTTCAACAGGAAGGAAATCTCCTGATCCAGGGTGGGAGGGCTGAGATGGGGTGGGAGGGCTCAGGGAATGCAGGGAATGCAGCCCTGGAGAACTCAGCTCTGGTGGGAAAGCAGAGCCTTGGGTGATGTTTGTGGAGAGCGGTGGTGGGTTCTGGTCCCATCCTCTCAGAATCCCAAAATCCCTGAGGTGGGAAAAGCCCACAGAGCCCCAGCTGTGCCCGATGCCCACCTTGTCACCCACACCAAGGTCCAGCTCCTCCTTGGGCACCTCCAGGGATGGGCACCCCAAACCCCCTGAGCCCCCTTTCCATGGAGAAATTCCTGCTGAATTCCCTGAGCTCCCCTGGCCCAGCTGGAGTGGAAGCTTGAGAAGAATCCCTAATATTTGACCAAATTTAGATTTTTTAGTGCAGATGTGAACCCAGAACTGATTTCTCCAGATGTTCCTCTCACCCTTGGGAGCTGCAGCACTGAGAGACTCTCAGGGAAGGTTCCTGGGATTTGCCCCTCCCTGGATCATTTTCTTTGCCTCAGAAGTTGGAATTTAATACCCATAACTAACAGAGAAACCAGCAAAGAAGAGAGGCATCCATCATGTGTCCATCACATCTCCTTAAACCCCATTCTCTCTCATTGCCAGTAAATAACCTGCAAAATTATGTGAAAATAAAACCTCATCATAATAAAAATGACTTTTTAGGCAGTTGGCAAAGCAAATTTCCAAGCAAGAAAAATAGAAGCCTGGGAAATAACTCAATATTCAAGATAGCAGACCATCTTCATCAGCCTGTGTTACCAGATTAAGTTGTCAATGGAAAATCTTGATTTAAGGCTTTTTTTCAGAAGTGCTGTGACTTAGATATTGAAATTTCCCAGCAAATAAAGTCGTACACAGGGATAAATCAGCCCCTTCTCTCAAAACATTTGCTCAGGGATTTAATTTGAAAGCTGAATAGCTTATGGCATTTATTATCAGCTCATTGAATGACAAGTTTAAACTTCAGTTAAATATTCAGCCTGCTTTTAATGCGACATTTTCGCTGCTCGTGTGCAGCAAAGTCTATTTATTATTCCCAGAATAAAGTTCAAATATGGAGAAACAAGCCCAGGAAGAAGAAGTGGAATATTGAGGAGAGATGAGTGCATTTTAACTGCTCTGCTAGATACTTTTAAGAACAATTACTCACTAAGATGTTGAGGTTTGGAAGATTTTGCTGAATTGGGGCACAGAGGGTCATTAAGATGGGTTGGAATTTCCCCAGGCCCCCATGACTGTTCCTGCCCTGTGAGAAGGATCCATCCAGAATATTTAATTTATTCCCATGGGATCACATCCTGGGATTGTTGTCATAAACTGCTAAATTTCAGACAAATGCATCCTTTCCCCCCCACACTTCTTCTCCTTTAAAAGGATTTATTCTTTATTTTAATGAATGTCAGAAACTTTATTCTGCTTTTCAGCCTGAGCTTTCCCATGGACACTGGAAATCCTCTTGTCCTTATGGCATTTTTCCTGTCCTTCAGGATAAATCCTTCCCTGGTGTCCAGCCCTGTGTTTTTCCAAGGCAGTTCCACCTCTCCCAGCTCCTGCTCATCCCATCCATCCTCATTTTCAGCTTCCCCCAAGGGAGAAGCTCAGATTGGTTTGGTTTAGGAAGAATTAATTTAATAAGGACACCAAAGCTGCTGAGCACCAGAGCTGCTCACACATCAAGGCTGGGACGGAGTTTTCATGGAATTCTGGAATGGTTTGGGTTAAATGTGGTGTTTGTGAGGTTCCCAGGATGAGGTGGGAGATGAGAATTTGACTCCATGTTCTCAGAAGGCTGATTTATATTATATTATATTATATTATATTATATTATATTATATTATATTATATTATATTATATTATATTATATTATATTATATTATATTATATTATATTATATTATATTATATTATGCTATACTAAAACTATACTAAAGGAAGAGAAGGGATACATCGGAAGGTTTAACAAGAGTGAATAATAAAAACAGGTGACTGACTCAGAGAGTCTGACACAGCTGGCTGTGCTTGGCTATTAAGAGAAAACAATTCACATGGAACCAATCAATCATTCACCAGTTGGTAAACAATGTCTAAGCCACATTCCAAAGCATCAAACACAGGAGAAGCAATCAGATAATTGTTGTTTTCATTCCTCTCTGAGGCTTCTCAGTTTCCCAGGAGGAAATCCAGGGCAAAGACGATTTTTTCAGAAAATATCACGATGACACCTTAAATCCCATTTATTCCACTGTCCCAATGTCCAGCCTGGCCTTGGGCACTGCCAGGGATCCAGGGGCAGCCACAGCTGCTCTGGCAATTCCAGCCCAGCCAGGAATTCCCAATTCCCAATCTCCCAGCTGTCCCTGTTTTCTGAAAAATCTTTATTCAATATATTTTAAATCTTCTTTTATGCAGAAAGGGAAAAACCTTTTGTTGTTTTACTGCTTGAGATGAGGCTCAGTCTCCCAGAAGCTGGTGTTCATTTTGTGGCCTGTGTCTGATTTATCCCCCTGGAATAAGGGCAGCATTCATTTGGGAAACTTGGGGCTCAGGGATGTGCACTTGGAAATATTTTTTGATGTGTGCACCCAGCACACTCCCAGCCCCACCTCCCATGCTGCAAACAGGGAATAAATCCCTAAATTCCGGTGGAGGGCCCCAGGTGCCTGTGCCCAGCCCAGCCCTGCCTTTCTGAGCTCAGGTTGTGCCTCTCGGGGCTCCTCCTCTCCCTGCTGATGAGAGCAGCTGAACTCCAGCCTTATCTGCAGAACACACAGGGAGAAAAACCAAAACCAGCACCAGGAGCCGGGCTGGGAGCGCTGGAAATAACAATCTGAGAGGTTGTCACTGAAGCAAGCCCATGAATAAAACCCCTGGGCGGAAGTGTGATCCCTGGAAATGAAATGAACTCCCCTGGCTGCCAGCTCTGAGGGGCCCTGGCACCAACCAGAACCCCAGTGAGAGAAATGTGTATTTTATTTATATTTGCTTTTTGCAGATATTCAAATGAATATTATATGTGTTATGTTGGAAAGTTATGCTGTGTTCATTCTCTTAAGTAGTGTGTTAAATATAGTTTTAGGCTATCACATAATGCTAGAATAGAAACTGTGCTATTTAAGGTACTTTTTTTAAAGAAAGGACTCACACCAGATACCAGCCACAGGACACCTGAATCTTTCAGAGAAAGAGAATTTATTGCTCCGTTATCAGAACAAACGAACTTCTTCCTGCCTGCTCAGCCCTGGAGACGCCGTCAGGATTCAGAGGAAGAAGCTGACACTGCCCAGCCAGAATCCTGGGTTTGAATGGAATTTATGCATCATGGATGAGCTGTATGAATATGCAACAGGCTGTTGCTTTTAAGGGTTAATCCTCTGTTCACGTGGGGCCTTTTTTGGGTTTATTTTGCCCAGAAAGAAGTACCTGAACTGCCCATAACTCTTTGTTTTTGTTGTCTCATATTGTCCTAATCCAAATTGTCCAAATTATTATTCTCTAATTATATTACTATTTTTATAGCCATTTTATTACTATTAAACTTATAAAATTTTAAAAACGAGTGATTGGCGTTTTTCACACCAGGGCAGGATGTTCTTGGAATTCCAGGAGCTGTGTCACCTGCCAGCCCTCACCAGGCACTGCAGCACTGAATTTCCTGCTGGTTTTGATCCTCTCAGCTGTTGAGAAAAGCTCGGAGCAGTTTGTTTGTCACGGGCATTGTCACCTGTGCTGTGCCACAGCCAGGATGCTGCTGGCCCAGGGCACCCCAGAGGAGGTGCAATTCCTCTTGGACACAAAGAAAAACACTTTAAAAATACAAATTATTTGCATTTATCCCATTAAAATGCTGCACTGTGTGCCCATGGGAATTTCCAAGTCTGGTGCTGGAATTTCTATCACTGAATTACCCCTGAAATAGAAATCAGAGCTGGGTTCACCCTTCAGAGCAGGGTTTGGTGTTCCCTCCTGAGCTCCCCCGGATCCTCCTCTCCCAGAAATGATGGAATTGGGGAAAACCATCAGAAGTCCAGCTTGCTGTGAATGAAGGGGAGCCCCCCTGCAGCTGGGCTCCGTTTGGGGTCCAGCTCCCACGGGAAGCAGAATTCCAGCAGCATCCCTGTGGCAAAAGGAAATCACCTCTCACTGAGGCCATCTCCTGTTCTGCCAGCTATTGGTCTGCTGAGGTAAAATCAGGTAAATTAAATGAAATAAGGTAAAATAAAATTTAAAAAAAAGAAATTAAATGAGGTAAAATCACATAAAAGAAATGAAATAAGGTAAAATAAAATCATTAAATTAAAAAATAAAAATATATAAAATAAAATAAAATAACATAGTAGCAAATAATGTAAAGTAGAATAAGGAAAAACATAATAAAATTAAAGATTAAGTACAATATAAAACTGAACTCATTAGGAAAATGAAATGAAATAAGGCAAAAAATGTAAAATTAAATGTAGAAAATAAAATAAAGTATAAAATAAAAATAAGAGCCAGTAAAATAAAAAATAAACAATAACTTTTAAAATAAGTGTTAAAATAAATAAAATAAACAGTAAAATATAAGCAATAAATTATAAGCAATAAATTATAAACAATAAATAAAACAAACCTAAAAATAAATAAAAACAATAAAATTTAAAAGAAATTTAAAATAAAATAGAAAAATAAATAAATGAAATTAAATAAAATATAAATAAATAAATTTAAATAAAATTTTAAACAAATTAAATAAATTAAAAATCAAAATAAAATATAAAGTGTAAATTAAAACTAAATGTGCTAAACTGAAGCTGCCAAATGAGGAGTGGGCAGCAGCCCATTGTGTGAGGAGTTACAAGCCACAAGGGTTTGAGTAGAATGACAGTGAATTTGTCACAGGGTGAAAATGGAGAATTTTGGGGTTTTTATAATGAGGCTTCATGAGGCAAGATGAAGGAATCTGGGTGTGTCTGTCCTCCTTCTTGTCCTCCATCCTCTGCTGTGCTGGTGGCAAATCTGGATTGGTTTAGAGTAGAGACAGACTGTCTGACACAGGTGATTGGTATTGGGAAATTATTGTAAATAAAGTACAGGTAGATTTTAGTATAAAAAGCCAACACCACCCCAAGGGCAGGGACTGTGCCACAACCCGACCTGCTGGACAGATCTCAGCAGGTCAGAGAGAGAATGTAACAGATAAGGGAAAATAAACAACCTTGAGAACCAGAGCTGATGAATCTCAACTCCTTCGGTCACAAGGCTAGAAAAAAAAAAGACTTTCTAATACCTCAGGGATCATCTCAACAACAGAAACCCACAACATAATCACAATTTTGGGGGCAGAAGGGACCCCAAAGGCCCCCCAGTGCTACCCCTTCCATAGCCAGGGCCACCTCCCACCAGCCCAGGATGCCCAATCCCATCCAGCCCAGCCCTGGCTCAG